>NC_066870.1:38287085-38467085 GCF_022985175.1 Labeo rohita
GAGCTTGTTGACTTGCACTGAGATGAAACAGGAAATCTGAGTTCTGCATGGCTCCTCCAAACATGGGCACTTGAAACATGAGAAAATAAATGTACAACATTTATTTAAAGCCCAGTACAACATACTGGGCTTTGAGCTCCTGTGGGCGTCTTTGGAAACCTGCCGGAGTTTGTGCAGCTCTCGGACAGCAGACAGCAGCTCAGGACTGCATTCATTGTGCAGCAGATCTGTGACTCTCTTCATGAGATCCTTCTTCAGGCCGCTTTTACTCTTGCCCATCTTGGAAAGCAGAAGACGAAGCTCCGTCACACGTAAGACCTCCAGCATCACCTGCAGGACAGATGAGTTACTGATGAACTTTACATTGTCATTTAAGATCAATTTATGATGATCAAAGTAACTTCCATATTAATTCTTGCAGTCATTCCAGTGAATGATTTTCAGTTTGGGTTTAATTTCTGCAAACACACCTTAAGATATTGACCTCAATAGCCAGTTTAAAACGTACCTTCATTTAAAAAAAAAATAAATGATATGCAGATGGCTGTTTAATGGCCTGTCAGCAGCATTTCAGCAGTAAAACAACTACCAAAAACAAAGCATTTTATTCGTCAACAGAAATTTTTTAAACTGAATTGATATTCATTAAAAATACTCCAGAACAAAATCCTCAAACTTTAGTAGCTTCTCTGGCAGTGTGGTTTGTCAGTTTTAAAGTAAGTTATGTGTATGTATAAAAATATATAAATGTGCTCTCTCTTGTTTAATCCCACATGTTCATTTCCAATGGCACCGGCAATTTTTGATCATTAAATAAACTACAATTAAATAAACTAATATTTGCAGAGGAAATGTTACTAAAAAAGTCTTGACTAGGATGCGAAGTAGCAAAAACAATGAAAACACAAAACAAACGCGATAACACTTCACAGTGAACACGTCTCTATTAATGAAGAAAAAAATAATATACTTACTGTGGCTTCCAAAACATCTGTGGACATAATCACACAATAACAACAAATATTTAGAAAATGTTAATCGTGAAGCGAAAAATATCCAGCGTGAAAATGTCAATTGTTGAGAAACAACGCAGTGATCATATGTAAATACGTCATTAATCAATGAGTCACATGACCGCGTAAATTGCACGAAAAATAGGTTTACAGCTGAACGAAAACGTACAAAAATTTGCTTTTGTTTTTGTTTTTCAAAGCAAGCAATTGGGGCTGCCTAAAAATAAACAAAAAAATTACAAAACGACTTTCTGTCATTCAAAAAAACAAAAACAACAACAACAAAAATTCAAGTTGTGAGTGCCAGGTGGCGCAGTTGCACTCATTAGACTGAGCAAGATATTTATCATCCGTTTTTACTTTAATACAAACATTTTTGTATTAAAAAAACATTTTCCGACTGGAAAGAATTATGAACATGAAGCCAATTGTATGTTCACAATCTTCTTTCAAATTTATTCTCCCACATTAGATTATATAGATTCATTGTCAGGGGGGTGGTGTTACATGTATGCGTCATACATATTTTATTTATTTATTTATTTTTTAACAAATATGACAACAATCGCGTATCTCACATATATATCGCACTGTTAGTGTTTGGGAATATTTACACAATTTAAACAATGAAATTATATCAGATAGAAAAATAAAATATTTTTAGAAAAGATCATTTCTTGCTAGAAATAGGCTACTATCAAAAGTTGGTCAGAAACATACATTTACACACAAACTCAACACCAACCACAACTTTCAGATGACATCTTTATTATTATTATTATTATTATTTTTTAGCTCAGCTATCACAGAATGAAACGCACAGGATTGTTGGATAAAGGCAACAAAAATCTTCAAAAATCGGTCAGATGAACATCTCAGGAGACAGAAATGAAGGTGACATTGGATCCTGACGTGCCTTGATGCCTTCCTACCTTGGAATGCATCCTCTGAAGGAAGTGTTTTTCAGCTTTTGGACGCAGCCATTGTTTATGGGTGCTTCTCAAACAGAAGGACACTAGTAAGAGTCGTCAAGCTCTGTTGAAGGATGTGTCAATTTAAAGGATCCATAGGCAGTCTTTCTTTCGCATCCTTCATTGTGCCTGTTCTGAAGGATGTTTCATGTATCCTTTGTGTCCTTCAGTGACCCATGCAACAAACCTGTTTGAGAAGCACCCGGAATATAACACGTTTCCATTGTGCACTGTCTAGCTTGTTTGCTGATGGTGGGTCCAGGTCAAAATCAAGGTCATGTACAAGTCGAGTTCTAGTTAAGGCAAGTCATCGTTGTGTTGTTATTTGTTTCTTTATTTTAATATTTCTACTGCATCAGGTCAACTCTTCTTACCTTCAGTGGACTATAAGCTTTCTTTTTATAATTAATAATAAGTGCTCTCAATTTGAGATTCTCAAGCAATCAGTGCAATAAAAAAACTATGTTAAAAAAAAAAATGTACCCATTTACTCTCATCCACTTCCAGTTACTTTTAGCTGCACAAAAAGCTCGTTTTGCTGCTTGATATTGCAAACTGATGTCTTCCCTTGTGAAAAAGTGTGCTTAATTTTATTAAAAAATGTACTTTTTTTTGTACTTCAAATCTTCAAAGTATACTTTTTAAAAAGTGCACTTGCAGATAATATAATATAATTTAAATTAAAGGTGACTTAAGTGTACTTAAAAAGAGTGCACTTTAATGACAAGAGATCTTAACATACTTAACTGCACTTTTTAAAAATACACTTCATAATAATGTCTAATTAAGTATTACTTATACATTTGGCATAATTATGATTTCATTGTGTTTTAAATAAGTACACTTATTTTGATATATTTATCAATATACTAAAGCACACGTAAAATATTTATTTTTTTAATTTCAACTTAAGCGTGTTCCCCAAAATTACATTTGTTAATGTATTTTACATGTATTTTTTCTATAATATATACTATGTGCATTAATGCACTTGAAATGTATTTTTCTTGTAAACTTCAATACTTTTTTACTATACAGTATACTCCAATAAAACGTTGTTCAAAATTTTTATCACAAGCTCAAGTTTAATTTTATACACAATATTTGACATACAGTGTCATTTATGTAGAGTACTATATTTGTATGTAATAGTACTGTACTTCACATCTGTGTACAGAATACTTTTAATATCATTATGTTGTTTTAAGTCACTTAAACACACATTTAATTGCATCAATCGCAAGAAAAAGTTTAACAAATCTAAACACAATTAATTTGCATCCAAACACATTTGATTTTAATTATACTAACGTTAGGTTACACTGCACTGTAAAAAATGACTGACAATTAAATAGGTGAATGAGTCATGAATGAGTCTATAGTCTTTGGTCTAACTACACAATGAATTACAACATCTTGAACTAAGTTCCACTTAGTGCATTTAATATAAATTTAAAATGTGACATTTTAAATTAATTACAAACACAATGTACTTAAGCGGCAAAAACATTACATTTAATTTGCACTTACAGTATGTGTGTTCTTTAAAAGTATATTAATTCAGCAATAAGTGCACTTTATAAAAGTATACTTAAGTGCACTTCTTTTTCACAAGGGTTACCATATTATTTTAATGTATTATCTTAATTATGTTCCTATTTGTTCTCTGTTTCTGCCATGGGATTGACATCCCGTGGTAACTAGGAATTCACAAGCTCCAGTGTGGATCCAGAACACTTAAGAAGAGATGATGTCAACCCCTCAGAGGACTTCAGATGATGCCAACCCTGAAACAACATACAGCACTACCGAATTATGCTACTAATTTATAGTGTTCTTTGTCTGTTTGATTACGTCATTAATTGATCTTTACCACACATCTCTGCCATATGTACATCAAGCTACTACTACATATATTGTAAAAACGTTAATTTGGTGTAAAGTTGCTTTGCAACGATATGTATTGTGAAAAGCGTTACACAAATAAATTTGAATAGAATTGAATTGAATTCTTATAAGACAAATAATTATTTACTAAAAAGTTACTAAAAATCACAGGGTACTGATAATACATTAAAATAATATGGTAACCCTTGTGAAAAAGAAGTGCACTTAAGTATACTTTTATAAAGTGCACTTATTGCTGAATTAATATACTTTTAAAGAACACACATACTGTAAGTGCAAATTAAATGTAATGTTTTTGCCGCTTAAGTACATTGTATTTGTAATTAATTTAAAATGTATCAAATTTTAAAGTTATATTAAATGCACTAAGTGGAACTTGCATTTTTCTTCGAACCACTTAAGTGGAACTTTTTAGTACATCTTTAAATGTACTTTCGTAATTGCTTCTGGTGTCTTTAAAATATGGTTAAAGTGTACTATTAATATACTGACAAGCAATTAACGTTAACTAAAATACACTTTAATTTCAGTTAACAATACACTTTAGTGTAAATTAAATGTAATGTTTTCGACCACCTAAATGCATATTATTTGTAATTGATTTCAAATATATTACAGTTTAAAATTACAATAAATGCAATTATTTGATCTTTTGAGTTATATTTTTTGAACCACTTAATTGGGACTTTAGTATATTTTATATGTACTTTGAAATATGGTTAATATGTACTTCTGAATAAGCAATTAATGTGAACTAAAATATATTTCACTGTCATTTCAATGTACTTCAGTGTCATATACCTCTGACAATGAAGTTGAAATGTATATTTAAAATTGTATTTAAAAAAATCTCTTAATTACATGCTGTTCAAACTAAGAAAAGAAAGATTTGTTAAACCAGAGCTAAAAGATTAATAATGAACATTTGATCAGATATAACTACAGGAAAAGTTTATGAGATGCATTATTTGAATGCTTGGCTAAAAAGATGAGTCTTTAGTCTAGTTTTAAACAGAGAGAGTGTGTCTGAACCCCGAACGTTATCAGGAAGTCTGTTCCAGAGTTTGGGAGCCAAATGCGAAGAAGCTCTACCCCCTGTAGTGGACTTTACTATCCTAGGTATTATCAACAGTCCAGAGTTTAGCGACCTTAGGGAGCGTGATGGATTGTAGCGTGGTAGAAGACTAGTTAGGTACGAAGGAGCTAAACCGTTAAGTGCCTTATAGGTAAGAAGTACTATTTTGTAGCTGATGCGGAACCTAATAGGAAGCCAGTGCAGAGACTTTAAAATTGGGGTAATATGATCATATTTTCTTGACCTGGTAAGGACTCGAGCAGCTGCATTTTGGACTATCTGTAGCTTGTTTATTGAAGATGCAGGACAACCACCTAGTAGTGCATTACAATAGTCCAGTCTAGAGGTCAGGAATGCATGAATTCCGAATAGCTTTTCTGTATCAAAAACAGGTCACATGTTTCGTAGCTTGGCAGTGTTTCTAAGATGGAAGAATGCTGTTTTGTTTAGTCATAAATCTTTGTGTTTCCGTAGTGTTTCTATAATGCATTGTCTAATTGTCTAGCTTTATGTAACCTGCTGATGGTGCATCAAGGTCATGTTCAAGTCAGTTCTTGTTAATCCAAGGCATTGTCGTATTTTGTTAGCTTTGTAATTGTTTTGATTTCAATAAACTGCACATGACTTCAACTCTGCTTACCTTCAGTGGACTAAGTTCTATTTCTGTAATTAAGAAGAAGTGCTCTCAAACAAGCAAATATGCAAATATGATTTCTATTTTCTACCATTTCCACTCGACTAATATAACATTTTGAAGGAAGGAAGGAAAGGAAGAAACAGGTTTGACTATTTCAGATACATTTTACTAACAGTAATAATGTTAAAAAATGCACTGTGCATGTGCATTTTTAAAACACCTCCAAAGTGACATTATAACTAAAAAAAATACTGCTGGATTTGACTGACACAGATACAAAATGATACAGATACAAAAACCCTACTTTTCTGAAGGATTAAAGTGTTAAAAGTTGATTCTTTTAAATGCATACTGTACGTCATAGTCATCTTCCACTGTATATTAATTATAATTATAATACACGGTTGCATTTCTATGTTAAACTTGCAAATTCACACTCTGAGGTTGTCATGGCAAGCAGATACTTTGCACACCAATTACTTGTAAAGACTGCACTATTTTTGCTGCACTAGCAATAAACACGTTGAATATAATGCACTATAAACATGTTTGTCAACAGAATCGCAAAGTAGAGTTTTATAAGCATATAAGGAGTGAATTACCTCCTGATTTAAAACGGATATCTCTTTTAAATTCAAGTTAAATTCATGATTCAAGTTAAACACACAAAAGCAGGCCCACAAAATCTTGCTGAAAATGGCAGATTAAGCAGTTTAAATACTAATTTCATATACTGCCCTCCAAAAGTTTGGAAATACCCCTGGCAAAGTATGGTTTTGGACGATATCAGCATAAATCCTTATCCTTATCCTTTGGTGCAAATACATTAAAGTAAGTTGACATTATCATTGAAGAGCAGCAGTAATAATTTTCATTTTGATTACATAATAATGGCAATACATACTTGTCAAAGTCAGACATGCCCCTTTGTCAGCTGTGATGCCTGGTTACTGGTTTAAACCTGGCCCAGGTTTTTAAAAGATTTTTGGGTCAGCACACCTTAATAGCTTCAATAATTGTTTGCCAATTAAGTTTAGAATACAATCAATTTAGGCCCAGATTATGCAGAGCTGTAATAGCTGCTAATGCTGGGCTGCGTTTCCCAAAAGCATCGTAAGCCTAAGACGTTCGTAAAAATGATCGTACGACTGATCTTAATATTACGGTCTGTTTCCCAAAAACATCGTAACTTAAGTAGCACTTGAAAATCTTCGTAGATCTACGAGTGCTCTGGAGTAATCGTAAAGCCTTAAGTGCATCGTAAGGAGACAGAGTTATGAGGGCTCCTGCTGGACAACCGGCAAATTGCACCTAAAATGTACTTCTCTTCAAAGTCATTTTTCATTTTATTTGTACGTATATTTTTATTCATTTCTATTTTCTACTCATTACACAATTCAATATAGAAATAATAACGAATACAGAAATAAAATAAAAATGACATCATAAATGTTAGAATGAAAAAAAAGTACACTGTTGTATATGGACATTTCGAGGGTAGTACAAATGTTGTATTTAACAGAAAATATTTAATGTGCTTTAAAGATGACACAAATAAAGGAGGAACTCAAAAAAATGTGACAATGACGAGCCATTCTACAGCGTGACATTTCAGCACTTGACCAAGGGATAGCGACTCCTAAGTAGCACTTAAAGCAGGGCTACGTGCAATTGTGTTAAGTGCATTTTTGGGAAACGCACGTGAAACAATAACGAACGTTCGCAAAATGACTCGTAGAAAACGCTCTTAAGCGCTAAGATCAATCGTTATCGGGAAACGCAGCCCTGGATATTTTGATGAATCAAAAATGTGTTTTTTTTCTATGTATAAACTGTATATGTAATAAAATATGTTTTTGTTGTTTGTGTTGTCCTTTATCAGTGCAAAATTATCACAAACTAAAAAGGACTGTCCAAAACTCCACTTTTCTAGGGCGTTTCCAAACTTTTGGAGGGCCGTGTTATGTGCGTCATACACTGATATAGATCATGAGATATAGATCTGGGCGTAGGATAAACTCTTCCTGTTATCCAAACTAACAATATGTAGAACGGATGCAAACAAGGGGTATAGGCAGGGAGAGTACAGTAGATTGGAGGGAGAGAGAACACAAACAGGAAAACTCACAATAATATTTTGCAGAGAGTGCAATATAATCTAACAGTACACTGGGCTGAAAAGTTTCATTTGAAGTTCAAGACATGCAACAGTAAGGACGCTTTTCTATTCAGGTTTGACCTTCATTTTTTCATAACTATATTTTCCACATAGAAACTGATTATTTTTATGAATGCTATAAATGCATGAGTACAAATGTAACATTTTAAATTAAATTAAGACTCTTGTAAGATTGATCAGAATAACTGCACAACTGATTTATATTTTAATTATCGTTTTCATGAATGTTGAATGGTAGAATTGTCTGAATGAGCAGGTTCTTGAGCATGTTCACATCATGCACGTTTTTGTTCTACATGGTTATGTATAAAAAAAATGTTAGTTTTATGTACTTTGTTTGCTATTCTGAGTTAAAATGTTTCAAATTGAGGTGGTTTAAATATTTATAAATTCAACATTTATAAATTCTTTTACATCTCACTGGCGAGGTAGTTTGTAACAACTTGCATCAATAGTTGGATCGGTTAAGTTGCAGTTATTGTAGTTCGCCACTTTAAAAACACTAACACTATAAATATGTAAATATAATATTGCTTAACAACCTGAACTGATCTAGTAGGTCTGTCTGGGCAATGTTTACATTTAAAGGGATAGTTCACCCAAAAAAGAAAATTCTTTCAGTACCCTTGTGTCGATCCAAACCCGATATTTTTGCTGAAATCCAAGAGCTTTCTAACCCTGCATAGACATAGACCCTGGATACCTCAGATTTAAAAATGCTGACTTGTTAGGTGATGTTTTCTCATAAAAATCATACGATCTCCGAATATTTACGGCAATACCAATTAGTTCTGTCCATAAAAGGATCTGTTCAATATTGAGTATCTCATATGAACTGCTTAATAATTGCCAAAAAAAATCTTAGGCTGGCTACAAACTAAACTCTCAACTCTGTGAAATGATTATTTAGAATGAACATTGTTGCTTTTTTTCTCTCAAGATCAAACCACATTTGTTGAACAAAACATGGACAACACAACCCCAGAAGACAACAAAGAGAAACTGGAGGTAAGTGCTGTGTTAAGTGTAAAGAAACAGAAATGCCTATAGAAAATCATCCTACCCCTTTGAAATGGCTACTTTATTTGTCAAACAGCCTGAAATCAAACCCCATTCCAAATAACTTTTCAAAGTGTGATTCATCATGATCTTTCTGTTTACCACTAGCGCATGCTGATGACATTTTATTCTTGTATAGTAACATGCGTCGAAGCCTACGAGTCAACAGGTGTCATCATGGTATAGTTTACATGCATGTCGTACCCGAATTGATTAGATCCATGTCGCACAGTGTGATCAGCAATGTTCTTATAGGATTGCTAAAATCATGCAGTGTGTAATTTTTAATCTAGCGGTGAGGATTTAAATTGCAACCAACGGCTCAGTCCCCCACTCATCCCGCCCTTTCGAAGCACATAGAAGCTACGGAAGCCAACACAGGACAAAAATGTCATCGTCTGTTACACCTGACAGTAGCCAATCAAGCGACGAGGTTTCTGTACAAAGGAAAATCAAGAAATTATATTTACCTAATTATTCAGCAAACTGATACGTTATTGCAAATACTACTGTTACTTGTTCATCATTGTCTCAGTTTTATTCGCTGACTTTAGTTAGATTTTTGTATGCTAGTTAGTATAAGAGTAGTCAACAGCTAGCTGGTTCAAGACGTTTAATCTGATCGTGAGACAGTGTTAGCAGCAGATATTAACAGGACGACAGTGCAGTGTTTAAAAACAACAAACACGCTAGGCCTGGGTTAAAAAAAATGTGCTTTGTTATTTTTTGGTGTGAAACAAAGTGTCAGATTTCAAATTCTGTCCAATTCATTTGGAAGTTCAAGCAATAAATACTTTTCGTTTTGGTGCTCTTTATTGTGGCGTGATGGATCGATGTAGCTTCTGTGTACTTGCCTGTGCACAATCAAACGAATAGGAAAACATTTATGACAGTTTCGTTTTTGTTCTGGATCCCCTGCTCTGCTGCCAGATTGGAGTTCAAAATGACGCACAGCCTTCAGATTTTTCCGTCACTTATAAAAAAACAAAATTGCATCAATGACGGACAATTTTCAGTCAATGCGTTCTCTGCTTGATAGCAGTGTTGGAGAGCAATACTTGTAGCTACACTAGTAGTTTAACTACATTTCTCAGTCCTGTTAACATTACATGAATTTATAATCCAATTGCATATTTTTCAACACTGACAAGGAAAAAACACTACTTGTCTTGGCAATTATGCCCATCTTGCAACTAAGTATATCAAACAACAGTTTTCAATATTATTGCTAAAGTTGGACTAACTTACCGGCAACAGGCAACTTCGGCATGGATTTGAAAACATTTTTCTCGCATCATCGCCTTCCACCTGGAAAAAAGCCAAACCAGTGTTTTCTGCTGTTTTCCGGATTTCTGCTGTAGCCTCTCCCAACTTCGTCTGGCTGCATCATTTTTTTTTTTTTTTTTTTTTTTTTTTTTTTTTTTTTTTACTGATTAAGACTGACGCTCTGTCTGTTCTTCTTGTGCATAATATGCGTGATCCTGCATTGTTTAAATTTCTTTAGAACAACTAGTAGAAAGTAGAACAACTTACTTACAAAACACGCTCTGTAGAGCAGTTTGTACATTCAGGGCTACTACAGAAACATGGCGGCTCTAAATGACGAATTCCATGTATGGGGAACCATGTATGTATGTAGATATAAGTTGCTCATTCTAAGCTTATGAAAACATAACGGCTCATTATATAAGGCCTTTACACACCTCTGAAAACATAATTTTGTATATTATATCGCATTTCTGTCAATAGATCCTCCTAAATATTACACACTGCACCTTTAAGGGGCTGATCATTTTACCAAACCAGGCAATTATCCTCCAGAATTTTTTAAAATGATATTTTTACTTTAATGTGTACATGCAGCTCAAACATGTTAGACTTAATATGTTTTATTTTGTGCAATGTGACAAAACAAGGATCCAGACAAGTAAGGAGCCATTGGCTCCTAGAAGAAACACACTTACGCACCAAATTATTTTTCTAGGTGCCACAGAATAAACTTGTTTTAATTATTTATTTTTTTAACACTAACATTTTAGTCATACTATCATGCGTTTACGTCTCATTTGTTGAATTTATCAGCATTTTAATCCAGTAAACCATGTAGATGTCCTGGAACTAAGGTTCACTTAAAGTGGGAACTAAACATCTTTTCCAATTTGAAAATTATATACAGTCACAAACAGTGTTGGGGAAAGTTACTTTTAAAAGTAATGCATTACAATATTGAGTTACTCCCTAAAAAAGTAACTTTTAATGGAAAGTATTGTGTTAAGTTACTTTTGTTACTGTTTAAATTTGGGCAGGGATTGCTTGTTTGTTTTTAATATAAAAAGTTATATTTTTGGCAAATGTAAAAGCCTTTTCACACCAAAAGCCTCAGGCTTCGAAAAACATAAATTCACGTCTGTACAGTAGACAGCAGAAGAAAAAAATGTCAACTCTTCAGCAAAAAAAAAAAAAGGAAGACAAATGTTAGATTATCTTGAGTAATTTTTGCTTATTACTATGGTTGAATTGGATCATCGAAGGTCGGCAGCAAAGACATTGGTTAATAAAATGGGATTAAAATGCAAAAAGGATATTTGTATGATTTAACATATTTAATTATTGCAGGTTTGCGCCATATTCTGAATTGAATTTCACTGTTTTTATTCATTTTGAGGAATACTGAATATATGTGAGTAAGATGAATTAATGCATGTTCACATTTATTCTAGAACTAACATCTTACTCCTGATTTCTCTCAACACAGGGACAGGAGAGCTTTTAATCAATAAATGGGGGGAAAAGTAACTGGCGCTTATTTGAAAAAAGTAATTCAGATATTTTCTTGTCAATTTAAAAGTAATGTGTTACTTTACTAGTTACTTGGAAAAAGTAATAATATTACGGAACTTGCGTTACTTTTAGTGCATTACCCCCAACACTGGTCACAGAGAATTGTTTATTACACAGAATATCACGGACATAAGCATCACTGAGTGTAGTTTGGGTTCCTTCTTAATGCTTCCTATAAATGTTGTCATGACATTCACAGATCTAGTCATTTTTTCTTCATTAGTAAAATGCAATAGAAGGTGTTGAATTTTATCTTTAGCTTCTTGCATTCTTTCTTACCATGTAGACAACAGGTTAAGTAAAAATATTAATATGCACTAGGGCAAAAATATAGCAAAATGCTCCTCTTTATAATTATTTTTTCTAGCTGACTGATAAGCTAAATGGTTATTCTGAGGTAAATATATTATCATGCGTCACTGTCTACAAAACACTTTTTTCCGCAGTTTGAAACATGATGTGAGCGATTACATGAGACATTTTAGTACATTTAGTACATTTTAGTACATTTTAGTACTGTAGACTCTCTTATAATATAGGCAACATGAAAACAAGAACATATACAAAACACAAAAACAACCCCACGTTACAATATGATGAGATTTTAAAGGGATAGTTGACCCAAAAATAAAAAATACTGTCATCATGTACTCACCCTCAAGTTGCTCTAAACCTCTATGAATTTCTTTGTTTTCCTCAACATTTCTGGACCCCACTGACTCCAGTAGTGTTTTTGTTTTCATAAGGGGGGTCCAGCAACTGTTTGTTTACCAGTGTTGTTCCAACTATATTTTTTGCATTCAACAGCAGGAGGAAACTCATACAGGTTTAGAACAGCAACAGAATTTGTGTGAACTATTCCTCTAAAGCAGCCTAGATGCTGTTGGCATTTGTGTCAAACACTGGAAAGAAATCACTCACTGTCCTTGACTGAATCAAATTATTATTATTATTATTATTTTTTTAATTATGAAGTTTCAATATATATAATTATATCAATATTGTGAAGGGGGCCCTGCAGTAAGTCATAGCCCCGGGACCCAGCGAGGTCTTAATGCGGCCCTGCTGATAGACAAGGGAAAAAAAACTGTGCAACACGTAGTGTAGCCTATATTTGTTGAGTTTCAGTTCAGCTTTGTGACAGAAAGGAAACTCAAATGGCAGAAAGTGACATTTTATTTGTTTTTTTTGTGTTGATTTTGCTGGTATGAGGAAAGTTGAAGTAATGGGGCCGGCGCACACAAACACAAAACATATCAGTTCCAGGCTTCTAGCATTACTAACTTGACAGTTGGTAACTTACTTGATCAAAATAAAACACAGTGAACCAAACATCAGCGCGCCCGCCTCACTGTGTCACCACTAGAACACGCCTGAAGTACAAAGTCTATAATTCACATCATAAATAATAGTTTAGCATTTGGATGCATCACAAATATGGAAATATTATGGAATATTTGGATTTGAGGATTTGGGATTTTGAATGAGAGAGGTAGGATACAAGAGCACAAAGCTCCATCTCGCAGACAGTTGAGAGCGCAAGCCTTTAAAGTAACATTATACTCCTTTGTCAGTGAGAGACACGTTCAGAATCAGCACATGATCAACTAACTAGTGGGTTTTGTTTTCAAGTGCACAACTCCCGGCATTCGCTGTTTTTCTGCTGGCGGTTATCAAACAGAGTTGCATTACTGCGGGCTCCCCCTTCTGGATTGAGGGCGAATTGCCTGTATTCGTTGTGAGGTCACATGCACCGAACCGAGATGCCCGTACCATGACAGTTCGGTACGAATACATGTATCATTACACCCCTAATTTTAAAGTATTTTTCTACTAAAATTTAATGCGCATCGTCTCAGTTTAGAACATGAACATAACAAAAGATGTGATCGCCAAACAATCATTACATGTTATTTTAAATCTATAACATGTAAATTTATATAGTCGTCAGTGTTGACCTCAGCCAAAACTTCACTCGCAAATGAATATTATTGGTCACAAATGCAACCGTTTTAGTCACAGTCTGGAGCCCTGCAAAAAAAGTAAAGGTTTTCACAGGATATGATGAATTTCTATAGGCACAATATACACACATAACAGTTTTATAAGTTGTCAATCAGGTCTGGCTGATAGATGAAACTTCAGATGTGTTCATCTGAAAATATCTTATCAGAAAAATGACTTTTCAATTAGCGATGCTTATTTATGCTTATTTTACAGGTCAAAACAGCCAACGACCTTGAAACAAAAGGAAAAGAAATGAAAAAGGAAGTTTAGAAACTTTTTCACAGACTTCAACTTGAAACCAACTGCAACTATAAACTGAGAGCTTCAGATGTTCTTCAGATAACAGCACATTCATTACAGTCTGATGGATCTTACACTGAGGAAGAACTGGTTCACATATTCTTACAAAAACTACTAACGATGAACTACAAAGCAAGAAGTATCACTGTAACAAAGACCAGTAAGAATCACAATGAAAAACAACAAAAAGCCAAACAATCATCTGCAGACGATGTTGATGTGTTTAGTCAAATTTTTGAAGAACCATCTTTGTCTGATGAAAGAAAGAGCAACACAGACCCCATTCACCCGATGGATGTTCAGATGGCAGTGTTTCATTGTGCTGATGGTTTCCTGAAGCAGCTGATGGTCACTAAACTGTCCCAGTGTCAGTACGCTCTACCTCTGCTTGTTCCTGATCCATTCACACAACAGATTGAGTTTCTTCTCTGGATATTTAGAGAAATTAACCAGAGCTGGAAGATAAAAAACAACAACAATGAAACCATCAGTAAAACCTAGCCAGTCTGGAAGGCAGAAAGATGATCAAGAAGTCTCAGATGATCAACAGTCTGATCAATGACAAACACAACACGTTCTTCCACAGAAACTGCCCAGGAAGCAGCAGAACCAGAGTCCTGATGGATGGAGTGGTGGAGATCGCCTGGTTCTGCCCTTCTGGAAGAGATGATGATAAATTCACAGACCGTGTTGCCTTCTGTAATCTACACGGTGATGCAGGAGAACATGAGAAACAGATGCATATAATGACTAAAATGTCCTCAGTCAATATTGTTGTTTTACCACAGCTCAGCAGGGATGACAAAAGAATGACAAAAATCCAAAACCTCTACAAGGACCCAAAGCCACTGATTTGTCTTCTTCCTGAGGATGATTTAGCTCTCACTGAGATGGGAAACAGAAAATATAAAATTGGTTTGAAAGGAAGAGGTCAGGCAGATGTATCTGAAGATCTCAGAAGAGCTATTACAAATTGTCTCCCATCTGCTTCCACTTTCAGACTTGAAGATGTGTCCAAACACTCAGACATCAGAGTAGATGAGGAAGATGATGATGATGACTGCAAGAAAGGAAAGGAGGCAGCACAGCAGATGATAAGTTTACTAGAGAAGAAAGATCTGACAGAAATCAAAGAATCATTTCTGCCTCATCAGGGCAAACTGTGGCATCAGTGGTGTGAGAAGAATAAAGAGCTAAATCGACCTCAAGGGGATGACCCAGACATGGAAATTAGTAAAAAAAAAGTTGAGATGAAGAAAATCCGTGAACAGCAGCATAAAGCTCCCATCAGTGAGTTTATAAATTTATTCATCAAACAAATGAACTTGCATGCTGAAAATAAGTCAACAACAAAGCCAATGTTTTTCCTTAAATGGCTCAGAATCCTCCTGGATGAATATACCTCAGCTGATCTTTCTGGTCTACATCATAAGTATGATAAAACATGGGCAGAAGTCTCAAAACTAAGTAAGAGCAGTAGCAGTAATAAATCTAAGGAACTGTTGCCTAAACAAAAAGAACTTGTGGACTTATCTAAGAAACTTCAAGATGCAACCTTTGGTTTGGAGCACATCATGAGGGAGATCGGTCAGATCTATGAATCATGTTCATCTGTGAAGAAAAACAAGAAAGATCTGCAGTTTGACTTCTCTTCTCTCCCGAGTCTTGCAGCAGAGATGATGATCTCTGGATTTCCACTGGAGCTGATGGATGGAGATGCTGCTCATGTTCCTGTGATCTGGATCTCTGCTGTTCTAGATCAACTCATCCAGAAACTGGGAGACCAGAGAATCTTTGTGCTGTCAGTTTTAGGGATTCAGAGCTCTGGGAAATCCACCATGCTGAACGCCATGTTTGGACTCCAGTTTGCTGTCAGTGCTGGCAGGTGCACCAGAGGAGCTTTCATGCAGCTGGTCAGAGTGTCTGATGAGATAAAAACACAGATGAACATTGACTATATTCTGGTTGTTGATACTGAGGGTCTTCGTGCTCTAGAACTGGCTGGAACATCAACAAGACATCATGACAATGAATTGGCCACATTTGTTATTGGCCTTGGAAATTTGACATTAGTCAACATCTTTGGAGAAAACCCATCTGAGATGCAGGACATTCTTCAAATTGTTGTTCAAGCCTTCATGAGGATGAAGGAGGTCAGACTGACTCCCAGCTGTGTGTTTGTGCATCAGAACGTTTCAGACGTCACAGCTAGAGAGAAAAACATGGATGGAAGGAGACGACTGCAGGAGAAACTGGATGAGATGACAAAACTCGCTGCTGAAGATGAAGTCAGTGATGCAGAATGTTTCAGTGATGTCATTGCATTTGATGTACAGAATGATGTGGTGTATTTTGCTCAGCTCTGGGAGGGCAGCCCACCCATGGCACCATCAAACCCTTCATATTGTGAAAACATTCAAGACCTTAAGACAACTATTCTTTCTCATGTCTCAAAATCAAATGGCATGATGCTGACAGACATAAAATAGTCACATTAGAAATCTCTGGGAGGCTTTGCTGAAGGAACGCTTTGTGTTCAGCTTCAAAACGCCCTGGAGATCGCCGCATACAGGAAATTAGAGACAGAATATGGTAAGTGGACCTGGAGTCTTAGGAAGGCCATGCTAGAAATTGAAAACAAACTACAGAACCAAATAGAAAATGCAGCAATCAATGAGGTTGAGGAAACAGATCTTCAAGGAAAACTAAATGTAAAATATACAGAAGTGAAAAAATCCATGTCAGAATTCTTTGAGAAAGACACCAATGCCAGTATACTGATTCAGTGGAAAACATCTTTTGAAATAAAAGTCTCACACATACAGGAAAACATTATCAGGGAAACACAGAGGAAACTGAATGTGGTGCTTCAGCAGCGAGTCCTGAAGAAAAAGATTGATGCTCAGAGGACACAAAATGAAAATGCTCTCTTTGAGAAGGCCAAAAATCTTGCCTTAACTCTCAAAAACAAAGCAAAAGATGATAAAATCCTGCAAAGAGAGTTTGATTCATTTTGGAAACCTTGTTCAATGAGATTATGAAAAACACACCTCAAGTCAAAGATATTGACATTTTAAAAGATCTGAAAGAGGTCCTCAGTGACAATGAAAGTTTTCTAAACTTGACCAATGGACAGAGAGCACACAATGTGATGTCTTGGAGTTGTCAAGCTATTCAGACTATGTACAGGTTAAAAAAAACAAAATAAAAAAAACACATCAAATCACAAATATATTAAAAGGTTTAAAGACTGAATATTCTAAAGAGGATGACAACCAGATAAGAATCTTACTTGCAGACATTGCTGAACAAACAAACAAAATGATCTTGTCACAAAACATTGCAAAGTTGGGCTACAACAAAAGCTACATTCAACAACTAATTGGTTTCATCAAGGCAAAATTAGTAGAACATGAGCAAAGACAACAGAAATATGTTTTTAAGAAACACTTCTCCAGTGATTTGGGACTTTCTATATGCCAGAGAGAACAAAAAATATTCAGTGTACAACACAAATTGTTCAAGAATGCCAATGACCCTGTTTGTTATTTCACAAGAAAAAGAGAGGAATATTATGGAATTTTTCAGAAATACTGTCAAGGAGCAACATCAGCTGCCATTATAGGTGAGATCATCTGTAACAAACTTAAAGAACCCATTCAGCAGAGTGTCTACAAAAACACTGCCCGGGATTTGGCAGATGAAATGAAAACAAACTGTGAATCACTGAATGGAAACAGATCTAATCTGGAGAAACACATCCTGAAGAGACTGGCAGAAAAGGAGGATTTTGAGGCATACAAAACCTACATTCATAATCCCAAAGAACACTTCAGGAGTTTCATCAGAGATGAAGTCAGTCAGTACATAAAGGATAAGTTCAACATCAGTGTTCTGCCCAAGATGAAAGATGATTTAAATCAGAAGGAGAATCAGATCAAAGAAGCAGTGAAGAAAGCAACTAAAGATGTTGCTGAAAACAGTGGAGACACTGATTTGTGGTTGAAGATTTTCACATTGAATTTATCAGATGTGCTGATATTCTCTGAAAAGGACCTTGAAGGAGTGAGTCGCGATGATGTTGATGTGAAACTCCTAGCAGAAGTAATAAGAAAAGAACTTCCCACTATAATATCTAACGTGCGCAAGGAATTCAGTACAGCATCTTTTCTACGGAAGCTGGAATATAAGGACAGGACTGATGAGATTCTAAATGAACACTTCTGTCAGTGCTGTTGGGCTCAGTGTCCGTTCTGTAGAGCCATCTGCACCCACACAGCAGAAGATCATGATCCACAACCTCACAGTGTTCCTTTCCATCGACCTGACGGGCTGAATGGGTGTCATTATAGAGGAACACAAACTCTTACTCCAGATTTTTGCACAACTTTAGTGGCAAGTACAAAGAGATTTTATCGATCTCATGAATCTGACGAAACTATTCCATATAAAGATTACAAATCAGCAGGAGGTGTTTATGCTGAATGGAGCATCACCCCTGACCTCACTGAGCTGTCATACTGGAAGTGGTTTGTCTGCAGATTCCAGAAAGAGCTGGAAAACTACTATGAGAAAAAATTTCAGGATGAAGGGGAGATCCCAGATGAATGGAGAATCCACTCAAAAGAGGATGCTATTGAGAGTTTGGACAAATACTTCTGAACAAGCATAATGAATAATTAGTGAAGAAAAATTAATGATTCTTTTCGTTCTTTGATTTAAGTCTCAGTTAAAGAACACCTCTGAAGAAAATGCCAGACTGTTAGGGTAATGTTTTATTTTTTATTATTATTTTTTGAAGTTTGAACCATGTACTCTATATATTTTTTTATAATATGAAAATCTGAATTTTTGCTTTTGATAATTTAAATTGTTTTTACATGTTTATTTGAAACTTCAAGAGGATCTTTTTATCTCGTTATTAGCAATAATGATTAGTTCTTGGATGTATACAAAATACTTGACAAAATGTGGTAAAAACGGCAGTAAACGAGTCATTTGAAATTCATCTATTTTAAATTCTGCTATTAATTACATGCAGTACAGGTCTGAGAGTTTTTGAGTATTAATTAATTTGTCAATTTCACTGATATTAATGAATGTGTCTCATTTCATCTATGATATAAAAGAAAACAACACTGTCTTGTTTGTCTTAAAATGTCTTAAAAGTATGCTAATTCTGAATAAAGATTCAAATTCTTTCAAGTGCATTCTGTACATTATTGCAGATCACATCCAGATCACACATGGCATTAAAGCTTTAAGTGATAAAAAAAAATCTAAATCTGATTGCTCTTGACCACATTAAAAGCCAGGTGTTATTGAACTAAAATGAATCAACATTAACTCAAGTTTACTTGAACTGACTTAAACTAAATAATGACACTATTATCTTCTGTAGAACTTCAAACAAAATTTTCATGAAAATAAATTTATTTGAAGATGAGGATTATTTCCATCTGAATGATGAATAATTTACAAGGCAAAAACGTTGAGTGTTATAAACTGATTGCCTCTCATCTACAAGGAACTGTTTCAAACGTAGTCATCTACAGCACTATGTTTCTCTTCAAAGTCTGACTAATGTTTTTTTCAACTTAGGGCTGAAACGATTCCTTGAGTATCTCGAATACAAAAAAAAACATCGAGGCTTTGTTTAGTCCATTTACTGTAACTACACTGTTTTTACTCTATTTCACCAACAAATAACCAAACACAGCCACAGCACTGTTTAGCATCTTTAGCAACATGACAGTGTTTTGTTCTTGAATGAATCACTCGTTAAATGATTCATTTCAATCGCAATGAATCACTTACTTAACAGTGCCTTGCTGCCACCTACTGCCGGTTTTGATTTTACATTTAAAGTATCTTCATTTTAAAAATACATGTAAATATCAGTATTCAATATTTTGTTTAAAAAAAAATATATATATTATTTATGCATTTGTAACTGCAAGTTAAATGCATTCATGTCCCTCTGAGCTGAATTAAATAGTGGGTAAATAGGCCTACATCTAAATGCCTCAATTTCTTGATTTATGCCTTTGTTTTAGGTTGTAATGTTTACCTTGTGAAATTCATTTTTGAATTTTTATTCATTATATATATATATGTATTTGCATTTTTAAATGTAATTTGGCAAAAAAATGCATTAAATGGGTTTAGTTTTCATGGTTATTAATGGTTATTAATTCAGCAATAAAAATGTTGATTTTTCTAAAAAGGAAACAAATTAGTTGTTTATTTTAAGAAACCCATCTTATTTTTTATTTTATATTTAGTATTGCTCTTTAATAAAGGAAAATGACTTCTTGTCTGATCACTCGATTAATTGATAGAATAATCGGTAGAATGCTCGTTTACAAAAATAATTAATAGCTACGGTCCTACTTCATATAAAAGCACCAACTACAAACATATACTTGCTCACCCATTTTTAATTTTTTAGGTGTTAAATCATCATTACATAGAAATAAAATTACAGTAAATACACTCAATCAATTTTCTAATGGCTGCTTTTCTGAAATAATACATCCACAATGCCGTATGTGGCCAAATAAATGCAACCTTCTGAGAACATGGACATTAAAATTAGATGTGTCATGTGGATAATGTTATTCCACTCAATGTTGATATTTTCAAACAGTTAAATAATGAGCAGTTGAAAAAAAAGACCAAATAGTATCGAAAGGAATCAAATATGGACAATGAACAGGGCAAAACATGAACCTGATGATGATTGTCTTGTTAAAAAAAAAAAAAAAAAACTTGAACATTACTCTTTAGAGAGCAAATTTTGTTGGCTTTTTTATTTGCTTTATTGTGATAGGACATATCAGAAGTGACAGGAAGTGAAGTGGGTGGGGTGGGGAAAGGTCCACAAGTCGGGATTCAAACACGGGACGCCCAAAGCACAACAACGCTGTATGTCAATGCACTGTCCACGAGGCTATCGGCGCCAACTAAAGAGTGATATTTCAATGTGATAAATCATTCTGTAATTTATATATATATTTAAAAAACACTCATTAACTGATTTCAGAGAAGCAGCTCACCACCAATACCATATGTATTGAAATGACATTCACATGCAACAAAAGGAGCAAATTGTAAATTTATAATCTATAAAGTAAAACAATTAGATTAGTTTTATAACATTCTTCTCTTAAACTTTCTTTTGAAACTTCCTTTCATAAGTTTCTATGCTCTTGTAATCTTAAAAGATGAAAAATGTTTAAAATGTTCTGAAGTATGTAATTTGCTGGGAAGTAAATCACTCATAAACAAATACTAGGTCAAAAGAACAATGAAAGCTGTTTAAATAATCTAATCTAAGTCTAAATTTCAATATGGGTCATTCAGTGTTGTATGAATTGAAGAACCTCAGACACTTAGAGCTAAGACTGGAAGATCTTCTGAGATACAGACAATACACACCCAGTGCATTAACATACAGACATTTGTCTTAACATCTCACTGAGAGAAGATGTGAGAAAAGTCCCTTCTCGCCTATCCACTATCCACTTAATACTAAATGTAATCAGGGCCTTTGATTAACTGATCATCAGCAAGTGTGAGCAACTCTATAAAAGCAGAAGTTTTAGCAGTTTTTAGCTGGTCTGGAGCCTTCAGGTGTGTGTTAACACAATGCCAGGGAGGTGAAACATCAGCAATCATCTTAGAAAAGCAATTGTTGCTGCAATCAAGTTTATTCACAAGTGGAAGACATTCAAAACAGACACCTCTCCTTCCAGGATTGGACGTCCAAGCAAATTCACCCCAAGATCAGACTGTGTAAAGCTCCGAGAAATGGCAGACAACCCAAGAACTACACCTCAGACTCTACAGGTCTCAGTTAACATGTTAAATGATGAAGTTCATGACAATACCATTACAAAAATATGGGACAAAATTGGCATGTCTGGAAAGCTTGGCAGAAGAAAGGTTCTTCTATCTAAAACAACATGTTTAGGTCTGCAAAGTTGCATCTAAAGTTTGGCAAAAATTGGGTCATGCAACAGAACAATGATCCAAAACAGACCAGCAAATCTACAACAGAATTGCTAAAAAGAAAAGAATCAAGCCCATTCAAAATCCAGATCTCACGCTGACTCAAATGCTGTGCTGAGAGCTGTGCATAAAGCAAAAGCTCACAAACCTAAGTTAGAAGAGTGGGCCAAAATTTCTCTAGAACGATGTGAGAGACTGATAAAGTCACGTGAAAAATGAATACTTCAAGTTATTGCTGCTAAAACAGATCTACAGGCAGGTGAACCATAGGGTGTCCACATTGCTTTTCCCTCTTGTCTGTGTTTTTCTTAAATAAATAATGACACTGTATGATATTTGTCTGAGGATTTATTTTCCAAATTTTAAGACCTGCCAAGGACCAGATCATTTTTTATTATGTCCTGATACAGAAAATCATGGAATTCAACAGGATGTCCTAACTTTTTCACAAGACTGTGTAATAATTAACTTTATGTAACCTGCTGATAGTGGGTTAAAATCAAGATAATGTTCAAAGTTAAGCAAAGTCATCGTTGGGTTTGTCAGCTTTGTAATTGTTTCTATATTTCATTAAACTGTGTAAGTTAAACTTTGTTTGCATTCTCCGGACTATATATAAAGGTCTATTTTTACAATTAAGAATAAGTGCTCTCAAACAATATTTCCAAAATGACTGCATGTTTGGTCTTGCCACTCAGACAAATATAAGATTTTGTAGAAAGTCAGTCAATAAAATACATAAAAACATTTGCCTCTGAAATGTCACATACATGTTACTAACAGTAATAGTGTAAAAAATACATAGGAAGTTTTCCCTATGGTAAATGTGATAAAGAGCTGACCTATAGCCTGTCCTAGAGGGCTAAGGTCCTGCTGTCCTAAGTAGGCATGTGTTTTTCTAAAATACCTTTTTAGTGACATTATAAATTAAATATTTACTGCTGGATTTGGATGATGCATAATAGCACAGTTCCAAACGGTGCAAATGAGCTAGAAGGGGCGCTACATCTACAGAGATGACAAAATGTCTGTGGTCTCTGGTAATAGCAAAGGTGGAGGCATTTGCATCTGTGTAAACACAATTTGGGGCACAGATGCTGTTATTACTACTAAATCCCACTGTTCTGCTGATCTTGAATATCTTTTCATCAAGTGCAGACCGTTTTATCTGGCCCTTGATTTCTCATCTATCATAATCGCTGAAGGGTATATTCCCTCGGTTGCAGATGCTAAACTAGCTAAGAAAGAGCTCTCTTCTGCTCTCTTCTTAGTAAGCTGCAGACGATGTCAATGAAGTATCCACCGATCCCATAAAATAATTAAAACATTCCTTTTTCAGAAACCTTGGATGAACAAGGAAGTTAGAATCACGCTAAAGGCATGTGACGCAGCTTTCAAATATGGTGACAGAGAAAGCCTACAGTTCATCAGTTATTTAATAAACGTAATTAAGTTACATGTAACTAGTTACTCCTCAACTTATATATATTATAACTTGTACTTCTCACTTACACCCTACTGTACTGTATCCACACTGCACTATATTAATGTATATTTAGATTGCACCTTGTAGTGTCTTTCAAGGACAACTCCACTGAGCTTTGCACCTGTCCCTCATAAATGTTTATTGTATACAAATCAACATATGTTCTATACTTGTACTCTGCACTATGACAAACATTTAATTTAATCTAATCATCTAATCTGAAACCTTTGTGAAGGGCTGATGTGTAGAAAGTTGATTCTTTTAAATGCATAAGCCATAGTCATGATCTTTCAGATAAATATACACATCTATATACATTTTTTTTTATATCAGCCTTCTTACATTTAGCCCGCATTTTTCTTCTTTCTTTCTTTGCATCATGGATAAAGGACAAATAAAATAAAGACGAAAACACACTTACGTTTGAGAAAGGAAGTTCAAATAAAGAAGTGAATTGCCCACTGTTAAGACATAATTTAAATGTACAAAATGTTAAATGTACAAAAGCAGGCACATAAACACTTCATATTAGTAAATCTTACTGAAAATTGCCAATTAAGCAGTTTTTATTTGAAGTCTATGTCTAGGTTTTGTTCTATGCAAATTAATATTTGGATGCAAATACGCAAATAGTTCTCTTCCTGATATAAATGTAAAACCCTTAGCTGCTACAACAGAGTGTCCTACTTTGTATCATCACCTTTATGAGATTGCCCAAAATGCAGATTTGTCACGCTACAACTTCTTACGCAACTGAGATTGGGGATGCTAGTAAGTTTGCATTTATTTATTAAATTATTTACAAATAACATAATATGCATAATAGCACAGTTCCAAACGGTGCAAATGAGCTAGAAGGGGCGCTACATCTACAGAGATGACAAAATGTCTGTGGTCTCTGGTAATAGCAAAGGTGGAGGCATTTGTATCTGTGTAAACACAATTTGGGGCACAGATGCTGTTATTACTACTAAATCCCACTGTTCTGCTGATCTTGAATATCTTTTCATCAAGTGCAGACCGTTTTATCTGGCCCATGATTTCTCATCTATCATAATCGCTGAAGGGTATATTCCCTCGGATGCAAATGCTAAACTAGCTAAGAAAGAGCTCTCTTCTGCTCTCTTCTTAGTAAGATCCAGACAGAGTTATCATTGCTGCTTATTTCAATTTGAGGACAGCACTCCCTAAATTTTATCAAAACATTTTTTGGTCCTCCTTACGAGGACTGTAAAAGTATAGGCAGCGGTCTCTTTTGTTAGATTTTGCTGTATTTGGCTGACCAGTGGTTTGGATGGCTCGCCATATGTATTAGATTTCTCTAATACATAAAATAAGTAAGCTTGACCAAAGTTCAGGGGAAAAGAGTTTATTGAAGAAAGTCGTATAGCATAGCCGTCTTCTAGATCTTAACCTGTGTAAGGGTTCGAAGCTTCTTCCTAGTTTCTTCCAAAGTTCTTCATAGCTTCTCCTTAGCTTCTCTCTAGCTTCTGCATAGCTTCTACATAGCTTCTCCCATAGTTCTGTCTTTAAGACAGAACTTTATACCTAAGGACAAATGGCTAGAAACAATAGATACTATCAGGACCTCCCGCTGGAGATCCTGCAATCTACAAGAAGTTCCTGAGAAATGCTGTTCCTTTGTTATTCTAAATGTATGGACCATTTGGTTCACACCTTTACAGAGACAGTTCCTGTTGATTGCATCTGGGTCACAGTCACAATGTAAATGCATCTGTCTAAAATTACACATAATCTTTCACTTTATTACAACATAAGTTCCAGAACACAAACTGGGATGCGTTTGCTCGTCAGGCCACACAGACATTAACATCTACACCAGCTCTGTTTCACACCACATCAACAGGTGTCAATGAAGTATCCACCCATCCCATAAAATAATTAAAACATTCCTTTTTCAGAAACCTTGGATGAACAAGGAAGTTAGAATCACGCTAAAGGCATGTGACGCAGCTTTCAAATATGGTGACAGAGAAAGCCTACAGTTCTTAGGCTTGTGCTCTTTGCACACCAACAACAGCTGGATCGGCTTACTGACCTCACGGCACAGCTGGTAAGAGCGTTACAAGGTCTCCAATTGACGACACCACCCGTTTCTCCTCCTGCGGCTCCCCTACCACCCGCTGCTCAGTCTGTTTCCGCCAGCCTGCGTCTCGCTTTCCCCGAGAAGTTTGACGGGGCTCCCACGAAGTGTAAGGGGTTCCTACTGCAGTGCTCGCTCTTTGTGAGCCAACAACCACATTTTTACCCCACCGAGGAAAGTAAGGTCGTCTTTGTGTGCTCCCTTCTCACTGGAAGAGCGCTGGACTGGGCCACCGCTGTTTGGCGTTTGGATCTTCCCACCTTCCCGTCTTTTGCCGCCTTCATGCAACGGTTTAAGGAGGTCTTCCAGCCAAGCACAGAGAACGGTAAGGCCGGGGAGCAGATAATGGCACTACGGCAGGGCAGGAGGACCGCCGCTGACTACGCTCTCAGTTTCCGCACTCTAGCGGCCCAGAGCGGCTGGACGGATGAGCCGCTCAAACTCCATTACCGCAATGGCCTGTATCCGGATCTACAAATGGAGTTGGCCTGCCGCGACGAGGGTCTGAGCCTGGAGCAATATATCGACCTCTCCATCCGGGTGGATAACCTCATGAGAGCTCGTAAACCTGGACGCCTTTCCACCGCCGTACCGCTGGCCGCGCCCAGCTCTGAGGCTTCCCCGGAACCCATGCAGCTAGGAGCCACGAAGCTAACTTTGGAGGAGAGGGAGAGGAGACTCCGTGGCAATCTATGCCTGTACTGCGGCTTGGCAGGCCACATCAGAGCTACACGCCCGTCCACCTCGGTGAGTGTTCATAGATCTCTCACTAACTGTTGTCAATTACCTGTAACCATTGGATATGAAGATACTTTCATTAAGACCTCTGCCTTAATCGACTCTGGTGCTGCGGGAAATTTCATCAATGCAGATTTCAGTGCCGCTAATCGTTTGCCCACTCAGGATGCATCCCGCTTCGCGAAGTACAGTACCTACCGTGTATCAGGATCTGCTCGAGGCCTTCAGTCGCACCAAAGCCACCCAGCTACCTCCGCATCACCCAGGTGACTGTGCCATTGACCTCGTCCCAGGAGCTACCCCTCCCCGGGGTCGCATCTTCCCATTGTCACAAGCTGAATCCGAGGCGATGAACACATACATTCAGGAGGAACTGGCTAAAGGCTTCATCACTCCCTCCACCTCGCCGGCCTCAGCAGGTTTTTTCTTCGTGAAAAAGAAGGACGGGGGTTTACCACCCTGCATTGACTATCGTGGACTCAATGAGGTGACCATCCCAAACCTGCCACTAATCTCACCCCTTTCCAGTGCATCCTTGGATTTCAGCCACCATTGTTTCCGTGGTCGGGAGAACCCTCTGAACTACCAGCAGTCAACTCCTGGTTCCAAAGCAGTGAGGAGACCTGAAACCAAGTCCACGTCCATCTTCGGGGGGCCATTCGTCACACCCAGTTACAAGCCAACCGCCGACACCGGCCAGGTCACCCCTACGAACCTGGACAGTGGGTCTGGCTCTCGACCCGGGACCTCCGACTCCGCCTACCCAGCAAGAAACTTAGTCCCAGGTACGTGGGTCCATTCAAAGTAGTCAAACAAATAACTCCTGTATCATTTCGTCTTGAACTTCCACCTGAATACCGTATCTCACCAATGTTTCATGTTTCCTTGCTTAAGCCCGCTGGCCCACCAGAAGGAGAGGAGGACCTAGACGAGACCGCTTCGCAGGGACCTCCCTCCATCCTCATCGACGGCGAGGAGGTGTATCGAGTAAACACCATCCTGGACTCCCGACGCCGGAGAGGTCAGATCGAATACTTGGTCGACTGGGAGGGCTTCGGCCCTGAAGAAAGATCTTGGGTCGTCTCCGGAGACATCCTAGAACCCTCCCTCACCACAGACTTTCACTCCAGTCACCCAGATCGACCAGCGCCCCGCGGAAGAGGCAGACCCCGGCGTCGGGCACATCCTCGTGCCGGGAGTCGCTTGCAGGGGGGGGGGCTCTATAACCAATGCGGTCTCTGTGGCTCCCTCCATCTGCCGCCAGCGGGAACCATCTCCCGAATTCTAACAGTACACTACCCATCAGCCCCGTACCTGGGACGCACGCTTCCGGTTCCGGGTCGCTGGAGCACTTCCTCCCGGCGGCCATTTATAGAACTCTCTCGCAGGCATTCCCTCGTGAAGTTTTGACTAGTTTATCTATCAATCCTGAGCGTTCCCCTTGTATTCTTGTTTTTCTCGTTGCTGACCGGACTGTTTGTACTCTTGTTGTTGTTCTGCTGCCTGCCTACCGACCTTCTGCCTGGATTATCGTTTACGATTCTGGATTGTCTGTTTATTTCCCGTTCGCTGGTGGTTAACCCTCGCCTGTCTGACTACGTTGTTAATAAAGTGGTCTGCACTTGGATCCCACGCCTCCGACTCCGTCAATGGATACGTTACAGATGTGTAGAAAGTTGATTCTTTTCAATGCATAAGTCACAGTCATGATCTTTCAGATAAATATACACATCTATATAATTTTTTTTTTATATCAGCCTTCTTACATTTAACCCGCATTTTTCTTCTTTCTTTCTTTGCATCATGGATAAAGGACAAACAAAATAAAGACGAAAACACACTTACGTTTGAGAAAGGAAGTTCAAATAAAGAAGTGAATTGCCCACTGTTAAGACATAATTTAAGAAAAATGTACAAAAGCAGGCACACAAACATTTCATATTAGTAAATCTTACAGAAAATTGCCAATTAAAGCTGTTTTTATTTGAAGTCTATGTCTAGGTTTTGTTCTGTGTAAATTAATATTTGGATGCAAATATGCAAATAGTTCTCTTCCTCATATAAATGTAAAACCCTTAGCCGCCACAACGGAGCATCCTGCTTCATATATTTTTTAGGCATGTGTTTTTCCAAAATACCTTTTTAGTGACATTATAAATTAAATATTTACTGCTGGATTTGGATGATGCATAATAGCACAGTTCCAAACGGTGCGAATGAGCTAGAAGGGGCGCTACATCTACAGAGATGACAAAATGTCTGTGGTCTCTGGTAATAGCAAAGGTGGAGGCATTTGTATCTGTGTAAACACAATTTGGGGCACAGATGCTGTTATTACTACTAAATCCCACTGTTCTGCTGATCTTGAATATCTTTTCATCAAGTGCAGACCGTTTTATCTGGCCCTTGATTTCTCATCTATCATAATCGCTGAAGGGTATATTCCCTCAGATGCAAATGCTAAACTAGCTAAGAAAGAGCTCTCTTCTGCTCTCTTCTTAGTAAGCTGCAGATGGAGCATCCAGACAGAGTTATCATCATTGCTGGTTATTTCAATCTGAGGACAGCACTCCCTAAATTTTATCAAAACATTTTTTGGTCCTTCTTACGAGGACTGTAAAAGTATAAACAGCGGTCTCTTTATTACAACATAAGTTCCAGAACACAAACTGGGATGCGTTTACTCGTCAGGCCACACAGACATTAACATCTACACCAGCTCTGTTTCACACCACATCAACAGGTGTCAATGAACTTATCCACCCATCCCATATGAAAATAGTTAAAACATTCCTTTTTCAGAAACCTTGGATGAACAAGGAAATTAGAATCACGCTAAAGGCATGTGACGCAGCTTGTGACAGAGAAAACCTACCGTTCATCGAGGGTAATTAAAGCTGCTGAACACAATTACAAACTGCGGATTGAGAATAAATACAACAACAGAGAACACTGTACCCATTTCAGTCTCTAACAGATCAACTAAGAACACCATTGCCTCAGCTCTCCACACTGTCCTGAATCACCTGGATAAAAGCAACACTTATATCAGAATCCTATTCGTTGATTTCAGTTCTGCTTTTATAGTGATTCCATCTGTAATAGAGTGACTTGTAATCTGTAACCTTTTTTAAAATGCAATAAGTAGTGTAACTATTTTAAGTACCTGATTAAAGTAATGTAACTGATTACATTTGATTAATTTTTGATTACTTTTAATGTTTTCAACTATTAATAATTTCCAAACATTTAGAGCAGGCAGGGTTAACCTTACAGTAGCACTCCACACTGATTACTGTCAAAATCCTTCATCACTTGAATTAAGATTATAAAAATGAATTAATTTTAAAGCACAGCCATCAGACTTAAGCACCTCTTTTTACTTTGACATTGTGTTTTAAAAATGATCATGAATGTTATGGCACAATAATGAGGGTGTGTTTCTGGCTCTGTTTAGTGCCTTTGTTTTGAATTACCCTTTAAGTCGAATGTAAAGTATTGCATGATTACACATGATATATTTAGGGTTACTGAACCCTTTTAGTTTCAACTTGCGACCAAAAACCTATTTATGTATTTGTTTCAGACCTTTTGTTGAGATGTTAATAAATGAGAATGACAAGGATAATTGAGGTAGAAACATTTATTCTGTGTCATAGATAGGCTTTACAATACAGTTTTTGAAATCAAATTATAGCATAGGCCTACACATAAACCCAAATAAGAAATAAAACAGTTATTTAATAAACGTAATTAAGTTTCATGTAACTAGTTACTCCTCAACTTATATATATTATAACTTGTACTTCTCACTTACACCCTACTGTACTGTATCCACACTGCACTATATTAATGTATATTTAGATTGCACCTTGCAGTGTCTTTCAAGGACAACTCCACTGAGCTTTGCACCTGTCCCTCATAAATGTTTATTGTATACAAATCAACATATGTTCTATACTTGTACTCTGCACTATGACAAACATTTAATTTAATCTAATCATCTAATCTGAAACCTTTGTGAAGGGCTGATGTGTAGAAAGTTGATTCTTTTAAATGCATAAGCCATAGTCATGATCTTTCAGATAAATATACACATCTATATACATTTTTTTTTATATCAGCCTTCTTACATTTAGCCCGCATTTTTCTTCTTTCTTTCTTTGTATTATGGATAAAGGACAAATAAAATAAAGACGAAAACACACTTACGTTTGAGAAAGGAAGTTCAAATAAAGAAGTGAATTGCCCACTGTTAAGACATAATTTAAGAAAAATGTAAAAAAGCAGGCACACAAACATTTCATATTAGTAAATCTTACTGAAAATTGCCAATTAAGCAGTTTTTATTTGAAGTCTATGTCTAGGTTTTGTTCTGTGTTAATTAATATTTGGATGCAAATATGCAAATAGTTCTCTTCCTCATATAAATATAAAACCCTTAGCCGTTACAACGGAGCATCCTGCTTCATATCATCACTTTTTTTTTTAGGCATGTGTTTTTCTAAAATACCTTTTTAGTGACTGTGAGATTGTAAAAATCCTGACCTCCTGTGCCCCTCTCATACTAACCTGAAAAGCAGACATGACATAAGTCTAGCCTAGAGAATCATAAGACATGATGTACTGGTGTGTTTCCTGAAGGGAGTGATGTGGATCTTTCACTTCTCTATTTTACCATATAAATATTAGTGTCTTTTCTTTAATAAAATGCCTTTGAGTGAATTACACCTTTTCTGAGTGTGGTCATTTCAATGGTCCATGCTCCATCGCTCAACTAAAATCGAATCTCGGCAGTTAATCAAGTTAGATATTAAATTCTAACAGTGACATTATAAATTAAATATTTACTGCTGGATTTGGATGATGCATAATAGTACAGTTCCAAACGGTGCAAATGAGCTAGAAGGGGCGCTACATCTACAGAGATGACAAAATGTCTGTGGTCTCTGGTAATAGCAAAGGTGGAGGCATTTGCATCTGTGTAAACACAATTTGGGGCACAGATGCTGTTATTACTACTAAATCCCACTGTTCTGCTGATCTTGAATATCTTTTCATCAAGTGCAGACCGTTTTATCTGGCCCATGATTTCTCATCTATCATAATCGCTGAAGGGTATATTCCCTCGGATGCAAATGCTAAACTAGCTAAGAAAGAGCTCTCTTCTGCTCTCTTCTTAGTAAGCTGCAGACGGAGCATCCAGACAGAGTTATCATCATTGCTGGTTATTTCAATCTGAGGACAGCACTCCCTAAATTTTATCAAAACATTTTTTGGTCCTTCTTACACCAGCTCTGTTTCACACCACATCAACAGGTGTCAATGAAGTATCCACCGATCCCATAAAATAATTAAAACATTCCTTTTTCAGAAACCTTGGATGAACAAGGAAGTTAGAATCACGCTAAAGGCATGTGACGCAGCTTTCAAATATGGTGACAGAGAAAGCCTACAGTTCATCGAGGGGAATTAAAGCTGCTGAACACAATTACAAACTGCGGATTGAGAATAAATACAACAACAGAGAACACTGTACCCATTTCAGTCTCTAACAGATCAACTAAGAACACCATTGCCTCAGCTCTCCACACTGTCCTGAATCACCTGGATAAAAGCAACACTTATATCAGAATCCTATTCGTTGATTTCAGTTCTGCTTTTATAGTGATTCCATCTGTAATAGAGTAACTTGTAATCTGTAACCTTTTTTAAAATGCAATAAGTAGTGTAACTATTTTAATTACCTGATTAAAGTAATGTAACTGATTACATTTGATTAATTTTTGATTACTTCTAATGTTTTCAACTATTAATAATTTCCAAACATTTGAAGCAGGCAGGGTTAACCTTACAGTAGCACTCCACACTGATTACTGTCAAAATCCTTCATCACTTGAATTAAAATTATAAAAATTAATTAATTTTAAAGCACAGCCATCAGACTTAAGCACCTCTTTTTACTCTGACATTGTGTTTTAAAATGATCTTGAATGTTATGGCACAATAATGAGGGTGTGTTTCTGGCTCTGTTTAGTGCCTTTGTTTTGAATTACCCTTTAAGTCGAATGTAAAGTATTGCATGATTACACATGATATATTTAGGGTTACTGAACCCTTTTAGTTTCAACTTGCGACCAAAAACCTATTTATGTATTTGTTTCAGACCTTTTGTTGAGATGTTAATAAATGAGAATGACAAGGATTATTGAGGTAGAAACATTTATTCTGTGTCATAGATAGGCTTTACAATACAGTTTTTGAAATCAAATCATAGCATAGGCCTACACATAAACCCAAATAAGAAATAAAACAGTTATTTAATAAACGTAATTAAGTTTCATGTAACTAGTTACTCCTCAACTTATATATATTATAACTTGTACTTCTCACTTACACCCTACTGTACTGTATCCACACTGCACTATATTAATGTATATTTAGATTGCACCTTGCAGTGTCTTTCAAGGACAACTCCACTGAGCTTTGCACCTGTCCCTCATAAATGTTTATTGTATACAAATCAACATATATTCTATACTTGTACTCTGCACTATGACAAACATTTAATTTAATCTAATCATCTAATCTGAAACCTTTGTGAAGGGCTGATGTGTAGAAAGTTGATTCTTTTCAATGCATAAGTCACAGTCATGATCTTTCAGATAAATATACACATCTATATATATATATATTTTTTTATATCAGCCTTCTTACATTTAGCCCACATTTTTCTCTTTCTTTCTTTGTATTATGGATAAAGGACAAATAAAATAAAGACGAAAACACTTATGTTTGAGAAAGGAAGTTCAAATAAAGAAGTGAATTGCCCACTGTTAAGACATAATTTAAGAAAAATGTACAAAAGCAGGCACACAAACACTTTATATTACTAAATCTTACTGAAAATTGCCAATTAAGCGTTTTTATTTGAAGTCTATGTCTAGGTTTGTTCTGTATAAATTAATATTTGGATGCAAATATGCAAATAGTTCTCTTCCTCATATAAATGTAAAACCCTTAGCCGCTACAACGGAGTGTCCTCCTTCGTATCATCACCTTTATGTGACTGCCCAAAATGCAGATTTGTCACTACAACTTTTTACGCAAATGAGATTGGGAAAGCTAGAAAGTTTGCATTTATTTATTAATATATTTACAAATAACAATTTAGAATGTATTAAAATAACTACATTGAGCATATTTACTTTTTAGTTGAAAATATCACTAATTAACAACTATGAATGTTGAATGGTAGAATTTAGAATTGCTTGAATGAGCAGGTTCTTGAGCATGTTAAAACATCATGCACATTTTTGTTCTACATTCATGTATAAAAATAATTAGTTTTATGTACTTCTATTTTGTTTCTACATTTTATTTGCTGTTTTGAGTTAAAATGTATACAAATAAATTTAGGTGGTTTAAATAAACATTTTAACAAGAATGATTTATTAACAAATTATTTTACAACTCGATGGCAAGGTAGTTTGTAACAACTTGTATTAACAGATGGATCAGTTAAGCCCTGTTCACACTACACGCGACACGCAGCGACAAAGCGACGCGATCCCATTCATTTCAATGGAGAGCTGGCGATTTCCAGCGACAAGCGCGACATCGAGCTACAGCGACCGTTGGCGACCGGATGGGGCGTGTCCAGCGACGCGACAAAGTTGAGAATCCCGACTTTCGGGAGCGACAGCCAATAGGAAAGAAGATGGTAGAGCTCATGTGATCGTTCTCCTCTTTCAGCCATAGAAAAACATACTCAATGAAAAAAGTAGGCTCTGCTTCTCATTCGTTTTTTTTTTGTATGTACAGATTTAATTTGTATTTATATTATATTTAGTTTTTTGCATCCAAAATGTTTGAATTTAGCGGCAAGAAACGTGATTCGCTGTCAAGGCAACCAGTAGTGAGAACACCCACTAGCAACCTCGTCGCCAGCCTCTGGATTCAAACATCCTTTTGTCCAATCTCTAGTTACATTTTCAAAACTGTAAACACAATTAGCACAACATCCGTCTGTTGTGACCATACCATTAACACAATTTGTGTTGTTTTCACACAATATGCAATCAAGTATCATGTTTCTAAAATGCTTACGTTTTCTTTTCATACAAGCTTACCCAAAACCAAAATCATGGATCTTTTTAGTCTTATTTGCAAATGCTTAAACACAGCATGTCAGAAATGAAGATCTAATGTTCCAAACCTTAAATACAGTATAAAGCTTCTATTTCTGCAACAACAGCAGCTCAAAAGTATTGAAATATTTAGAAATAGCTGATTACATTCTCATTTGGAGGAATAAACAGGTATTGAAGCTCTTTCCATCACATCAACATAAAAAGACCTCTTTGAATTGGTTTTGTGGATGCAGAACAACACAAAGAATCAAGGAGAGAAAAATAATGTCTGGGAGAGGGAGAGAAATAGTTGTAGGAGGTAGAGGAGTAGTTGGATCAGAAGGGGAGAAGAAAAGGTAGGGGAGAGGAGTAAGAATGTGTGCTGGACTGTGCATTTTTATGTTTGTGTCACACACACCAGATCACGTGAGGTCACGAGGTCCCGGAAGTAATCTCCGTGGCTATATAAACAGGAAGTAAAGGTTGGTTTGGCACCAGACATTGAGTTCATGTGGGACTCTTTTGAAGGTCGTCTTTTCACCCATCGTCTCTACTCACGTGAGTACCGCTCTCCGGAGCTTTTGTGTGTTTGTCTGTGTGCGTGTGAGAACGCGGATTTCCTGGTGGGAATCTCAACTCCTTTGTCGGAGCGTTCTCAGATAAACTGCGTGGTTAACCTGCTTGTTCGTGTACATCCGTGTTCGAGCTCTCCGCCACGCTACACAGGGACCTTTCCTCGATCTTTCATTTCCTGTCTTGCCTCCTTGTTTGTTTTTTTCCCCTTACACATGTGGAACCTACGAAAGCGTATGTCTGCCATGGAATATAAAGGGTACAGGGTAATTGTGACTTTTTTTTATCTCACAATTCTGATAAAGTCTGAATTGCAAGATGTAAACTTGGAATTCTAAGAATATACATCAGAATTGTGAGATAAAAGTGGTCACAATTATCGTATTTTCTTTGTTTTTTCTATGACGGAAACAAGCTTGCATAGTAACCAAAGGCCACGTATGTTGAAATTTCTGTTGATCACTGGCATCAGCTATCATGGGGCACCATCCACATCCAACCCCCGACCCACTGGAAAGCAATTGCAATCAATGATCCAATCGAATTTCTGCATAAAGGACCCTATCTTTTTCTATTGTACATTCTATAAAGTAATGATGACTCATTCAGTTTTAGATAGTATATTTGTCACAAACTCGACTCGAAATCCAATAGCAAGTGTAACAAAGTTTATTGAAGATCGTGCAGGGCAGATAAAGCAAGGCAAATGGTAAAAGTAGTAAAGCTGCACACCACAGTCCCAACAGCACGGAGAAAGCAACAGGCGGGTGAAAACGATCCGTCGCTGAATGAGCAATCCACAAGTGGTACGGCTAAATCCACAGTGGCAGAGCAATCCTCAAGTGATAGAATATCCACACGGCAAAGCAGTAATCCCTAGAACAAGAAACACTGGAGAGAACAAGGTAGAATGAAAAACTGGCTTCAATTTGGAAACATGAAAGACGGGATGAATTCTCCTCTACGCTGGAGGAAGTTTGAGGCGAACTGCTACCGGGCTAATAATCTTGGTGACAGTGAACGGGCCAATGAATTTAGGAGCAAGTTTGTTACAAACGGTGCGGAGAGGAATATTCTTGGATGAAAGCCACACATTTTGACCAACGATGTAGACGGGAGGCTTTGACCGGTGGCGATCGACCTGGGCCTTGGTGGGTGACCTCACCTGGAGGAGAGCATGTCTGGCTTTCCTCCAAGTGCTACAATTGTGGACCATATAATAAACCACGGACTAACACTGAGGGAGGCTGGACTGAGAGTACAGCCTAACCTAAGCAGGTACACAGTGGCATCAGTAGTTCAGACATTTCGTCAAGAGCACAGGTGAGAAACTTATCTTCTGTCAACAGAAAATCCATAGCTTACTGCATGTATCAACCGTTTTGGTATGTATTCATGTATCATTTTACAGTAAGCTAAATGTATTTTGTTTGGCCAACATATGATTGAATGTCGAGAACACCAAGGAGGGAGGGGCCCTATATTCACACAGGAGCAAGAGAGAGAGATCATAAACCTCGTTTTGGCCAATAATGCAATCAGACTTCGAGAAATTCAAGCCCATATTGTCAATGATCACCAAATTTTCAATAATGTCCAACAGGTCTCTCTGTCAACAATAGGCCGTATCCTTAAAAAACATCAAGTTGTGATGAAACAACTGTATAAAGTGCAGTGTTGGGGAGTAACTAGTTACATGTAACGGAATTACGTAATTTAATTACAAAATAAATGTAATTGTAATTAGTTACAGTTACTGAGAAAAAATATGTAAATTACAGCTACTTTTGAAAAATGTCAGTGATTACAAAGGGGATTACATCTGAATTTTTTCACAAACAAACACACACACATACAGATTTAATTGACTTCTTTTATAAATTGCATTGACTGCTCTAAAATGAGACACCAGTGTTTCAGGAGTTTAGGACACAGAATAGGACACATGCTTATTCCATAACTGTTTTATTTCCTATGTGGGTTTATGCATAAACTTTATTTTTTAAGATTGTTTTTTTTCAAGGCATTGTTAGATGCTAGTGTTTTCTGTCATAACTATGCAAACATTTGATTTCAATGTTATGATCTTTTTATGACATATAGCGCAACTGTGCTCATTGTGACCTGAGTTCGATTCCCGTCTTGAGGTCCTTTGCCGATCCTGCTCCCCTTTCTCCTACCAGCTCTTTTCTGTCATCTCTTTACTGTCCTATCACAATAAAAGGCATAAAAAGCCCAAAGTAAAAAAAAAGTAATAAAATAAATAAATAAATAAGTAAATAAAAAGTCTGAATTTGTGGTGGCTGTGCTTTAAATTAAATTATTACACAGCTCAGACTCATTCGGGGCAACTTAAGTCGGTGCTTGATCATTTTTCTTGGCGGAAGCTTTGCGTTTGGTTAGCTAATAAAATATTAAAGCTTCAATATTCAATATTAAAATTCAATATTATGTGTACAATTTCTTAATTCTGTCATCCTGGTATTGTGGACTTGCTCTATTGTTTCATACAAACGCAGCTGCTGCCATTTTTTTTTTTTTTTTTTTTTTTTTTTTGTACACTGTAATGGATTATAAGATAACTAACAAACTAGTACTACTACTTAGTTATTTATGTGGTGAAATGTTGTGTAAGAAAACTGGTCTGACTGCACTGTGTCCCTAAAATGTCTAGTTTGAACTTGCCGTTTGCTAGCAACTGATTTCTTCATGGAAGCTTTGCGTTCAAATATTTCAACTCAGATCAGTGTTTAGTGTCTAATAATTTTGACACAAAACATCTAAATAATCTATCAAGCAGCTGTGTAATAAGTTAGATAATGTCCATTCAGCCAGTTGTTATCGCAAAATAAAGATGTATATTATCCCTTACTTATTATAATCTTAATTCAAGTGATAAAGGATTTTGAAAGTCTGACAGTAATCAGTGTTAAGTGTTACTGTAAGATTAACTCTGCCTAGTCTAAATGTTTCAAAATGATTAACAGTTGAAAATACTAGAAATTTAGAAAAGTAATTAAAATAAGTTACATTACTTTTATAAAGTAATTGAACCGTTACACTACTTATTACATTTTAAATCAAGTAACTTGTAATCTGTAACCTATTACATTTCCAAAGTAACCTTCCCAACACTGATAAAGTGCCATTTGAAAGAAATTCAGACAGGGTGAAAGTCCTGCGGCGTGAATATGTGGTGGTATGTTTTGTTCACTGACTGTAGCATTGTGTACTGCACACATAACCTTTTTACAGTACATGTAATTTTACTGTATAGCAGACCTACAGTATATTGATTACGCAATGTGATATTTTGCTGTATTTCAGAGAGTTTTGCAAATGGATGTGGAAGAAGTCCCGCATGAGTTTATATACATTGATGAGGCTGGATTTAACCTGACAACAGTGAGAAGAAGGGGAAGAAACATCATTGGCCACAGGGCTATTGTCAATGTACCAGGGCAACATGGGGGTAACATTACCCTTTGTGCTGCCATTACACAGAATGGGGTCCTCCACCGCCATGCCAACTTGGGTCCTTACAACACTGACCTCATTCTTACATTTTTAGACAGATTACACAATATTATCACAGCAGCAAACCAAAGAGACCAGATGCAATACATTGTCGTCTGGGACAATGTAGCTTTCCATCGTTCCGCTCTGGTACAAAACTGGTTTCATCAACACCCACAATTTACAGTTCAATACCTTCCACCATACTCCCCTTTCCTAAACCCCACTGAGGAGTTCTTTTCGGCATGGTGGTGAAAGGTTTATGATCTCCGGCACTATGTCCAGATGGCCCTCATTCAAGCTATGTAGGAAGCATGTGATCAAATTGAAGCAGCATCCATACAAGGGTGGATTTGTCACTCCAAAAGATTCTTTCCACGTTGCCTTGCAAATGAAAATATAGCCTGTGATGTTGACGAGGCCCTGTGGCCAGATCCAGCTAGGCGGAGAGATGTTTAGGTTTTTATTTTTTTATTTTGGTTCTGTACTGAACTGGATATGTAATTTGTTACAGTATTATTGTAAGCTTACAGTACAATGGTATGTTCAGTAATACCGTATGGAAACTGGAAAAATGTTTTGTTAGGAATGTTTCGTTCAAATGAGTACATGAAAAGAAATAAATATTTTCATCAAGGTGCAGTACTTGTCTCGTGTGTTGTGTTTGGTCAATATATTCATGTTCTTTAACAATATCTCAAAAAAGAGAGAGAAAAAAAAAAACAAAAAAAATCAAACCCAGACTGTATCATTAGAAAGGTAGAAATGTTACAAGTGTTTAAGATTGAGCACAGCAGTGTGTAAGTGGTTCAAACAGAATCCGACTGTATGAACCATGTGTGTGCCATATGGTACCAAAATGGGCTTTTGGTAAATTATTGTACAGTTTTGAATTAAGTGTTTAATTTTGCAAAAGATCTGAGATGTTCTGCTACTTGTGTGTGTAGATGTGTGAATTGTGTGTAGGGTTTTGACAAAATGAGCCTTGTTTTTAAAATCGTGCCTAAGCAATCGAAAAAAACTGTAATAATTGGCAGATAAAATCTTAGTCTGGTTACAAACTAACTTTTCCACTCTGTGGAATGATTATTTAGAATAAAAACTGTTTCTTTTTTCTCAGAAGATAAAACCACATTTGTTGAACAAAACATGGACAACACAACCCTAGAAGACAAAAAAGAAAGACTGAAGGTAAGCGCTGTATTAAGTGTAAAGTAACCACACCTGATTTAGATCATCAGCTCATTTGAGACTTCCAAGACATTAGAGACTCACAAGAAATGGGTGTTATTTAAGCAGTGCATGTGTTCCCTTAAAAAAATTAAAATAGTGGTCATTCCAAAGTTTTTTTGTTGAATTATACAAAAATGTTTGATTCTCAGTATATAAATCAGCTATGAGAGAAACTAAGTGGAGTACATCCATTGTTTACGGGAAAAAAGTATAAATAGTTGCACAGCTATAGCTCTTAATATATACACAGTATAGAGTGCCTATAAAAAAAAAAAAAACATCATAACCCTTTGAAACAGTTACTATTTGTCTGAAATCAAACCCCATTCCAAATAACTTTTCCAGATTTATTTACAATTTCGGACTTACATCATCAAACCAATGTATGATAAAAAAAAAAAACAACAGTTCTGCAAATTAAAAAAAAAAAAAAAAAAACAGTAACAGGGTTGGAAAAGTCATCAGTCCCTTGATTTAATACTTTGTAAAGCCACCTTTGCTTGTAAATCAGTTTTTTTAATATATCTGTACTAGCTTTGCACACCTTGATTGTGGAATATTTCCTCAGTCTTTCTTGCAGAATTGTTTAAAGATATGTGTGTAAAAGGCTTAAGAGGCTGATGGCAAAAGCTATGAAAAAAGTGTCACTTTATCTCACAGAGTACAACACAGCCTGCAGAAGTGACAGGCATGGTTATTGTCACCACTAGAATTACCTTTTGTAGCCAAAGCACAATAAATTAATTTAACCTCTTCCAAAGCCCTTACAAAATATAGACTTCTGGGAATCCATACTCTGGTCTCAAGAGAACAAGTCAATCATTTCGGATCCAAAAGCATCCAAAATGTTCTGGTGTTGCTAGAGGAGGAGTACAGTGAGAAGTGCCTGGTGCCTACAGTGACGTTCAGTGGTAGTAAAGCTCTTCTATAGGGATGCATGAGTGCTGAAGGTGTGAGCAATTTGTGCTTTAACAATGCTGTCATGAATTCACACACCACTGTGTGATGTAATACAGAAAACTGAAACTGCTACGGGTGCTGCTGAAGGTAAAAATCCTTCAGTGGATGTGTATTTCACTCAGTCTTAACATTCTTGAGCAGCTGTGGGGGATTCTGTAGAGACGAGCTGAGTGAAACTCCCCATTAAAGACCAGGGCATTTAAGGAGGCCATGCTCCAGGAGTTAAACAAGACAGATGTGGAAATTTGTCATGAACTTGTGCACTCAGTGCCAAGAAGAGTTAGAGCAGTATACTTAAAGTTCTGGAGGACATACTAAGCACTAGAATATTATACATTTGCTGAAATAAATCTAGGTTTGGGTCTGTGTCCTCATCCAAGTCTCAGCTGATCAACAGTCTGATCAATGACAAACACAACACGTTCTTCCACAGGAACTGCCCAGGAAGCAGCAGAACCAGAGTCCTGATGAATGGAGTGGTGGAGATCGCCTGGTTCTGCCCTTCTGGGAAAAATGATGATAAATTTACCAACTGTGTTGCCTTCTGTAATCTACACAGTGATGCAGGAGAGCATGAGAAACAGCTGGATATAATGACTGAAATGGCCTCAGTCAATGTTGCCTTTTTATCGGAGCTCAACAGGAATGATATAAGAATGACAAAAATCCAAAACCTCTACAAGGATCCAAAGCCACTGATTTGCCTTCTTCCTGAGAATGGTTTAGCTCTCACTGAGATGGGGAATGGAACTGAAATTGAAAACAAATTACAGAACCAAATAGAAAATGGAGCAATGAATGTGTTTGAGAAAACAGATCTTCATGGAAAACTAAATATAAAATATACAGAAGTGAAAAAATCTATGTCAGAATTCTTTGAGAAAGACACCAATGCCAGTATACTGATTCAGTGGAAAACATCTTTTAAAATAAAAGTCTCACACATACAGGAAAACATTATCATGGAAACACAGAGGAAACTGAATGTGGTGCTTCAGCAGCGAGTCCTGAAGAAAGAGATTGATGCTCAGAGGACACAAAATGAAAACACTCTCCTTGAGAAGGCCAAAGATCTTGCTTTAACTCTCAAAAACAAAGCAAAAGATGATAAAATCCTGCAAAGAGAGTTTGATTCATTTTGGAATCATTGTATGAGTGAGATTTTTAATGTTTTAATATTTTTAATGTGTCAAGCTATTCAGAGTATATACAGCTTAATAAAGCTAAAAATATTTCACTTTTTTGGTTCTTCTAAAGAGTATGATGTCCAAATCAGCAAACTAATTACAGATGTAGCTTTGCAGGTAAATAAAATTATCATGTCATATAACATAGCAAAGATGGGCTACAATAAAAGTTACATTCAAGAACTCAGTGGTTTCATCACAACAAAAATAGCAGAACATGAAGAAAAACACAAAATGAAATATACGTTCAAGAAACACTTCTCCAGTGATTTGGTACTTGCCGTAATCAACAAAGTACAAAATACATTCATGGAACAACACAACATTTTCAGGAAAGCCAATGATCCAGTTCTACATTTCAATAAAAAGAGAAGAATATTACAGAATTTTCCAGAAATACTGTCAGGGAGCAACATCAGCAACCATTATAGGTGAGATCATCTGTAACAAACTTAAAGAACCCATTCAGCAGAGTGTCTACAAAAAAACTGCCCAGGATTTGGCAGATGAACTGAGATCAAACTGTGAATCACTGAATGGAAACAGATCTAATCTGGAGAAACACATCCTGAAGACACTGGCAGAAAAGGAGGATTTTGAGACATACATAACCTACATTCATAATCCCAAAGAACACTTCAAGAGTTTCATCAGAAATGAAGTCAGTCAATACATCACTACTAAGTTCAACATCAGTGTTCTGCCCAAGATGAAAGATGATTTAAGACAGAAGGAGAATCAGATCAAAGAAGCTGTGCAGAGAGCATCTGAATGGGTTGATGAAAACAGTGGAGATGCTGATCTGTGGTTGAAGATTTTCACACTGAATTTATCAGATGTGCTGATATTCTCTGAAAAGAACCGTGAAGGAGTGAGTCGTGATGATGTAGATGTAAAACTCCTAGGAGAGGTAATAGGAAAAGAACTTACCACTGTAATATCTAACATAAGCAAGGAATTTAGTACAGGATATTTTCTACAGAAGCTGGAATATAAGGACAGACCCGATCAAATTCTAAATGAACACCTTTGTCAGTGCTGTTGGGTTCAGTGTCCGTTCTGTAAAGCCATCTGCACCAACACAGCAGAAGACCATGATCATGTTTCTTTCCATCGACCTGAAGGACTGAATGGGTGGCATTATAGAGGAACACAATATCTATGTGCAGGTTTTTTGCACATCTCTAGTGGCAAGTACTAAGAGTTTTTACCCAACTTGTGAATCTAGAAGAACCATTCCATATAAAGATTACAAATCAGCAGGAGGTGTTTATGCTGAATAAAGCATCACCCCTGACCTCACTGAGCTGTCATACTGAAAGTGGTTTGTCTGCAGATTCCAGAAAGAGCTGGAAAATCATTACCATAAAATATTTCAGTATCAAGGTGCGATTCCAGATGAATGGAGAAACCACTCAAAACAGGATGCTATTGAGAGTTTGGACAAAAACTTCTGAACAAGCATAATGAATTAATGAATAACGAGTAAAAAAAAATAAATGATTCTTTTTGTTCTTTAATTTAAGTCTTTATGAATAATATTTGAGTTCAATAACACATCTAAAGTAAATGCTAGACTGTTATAGGGTTAGGTTATAAAAGTTATGTAGCTTTTAAAAAAGTTCGGACTATCTAATATATAACATAAAAAAAACATTTTACTAATCATTAAATGAAACTAATCACTTAATGTGGAGATCTGAATTTTTGCTTTTGGTAGCAATTGTTTTTACATATTCATTTGAAACTTCAATAGGATCTTTTTAATCTAATTTTTATTAGCAATAATGATTAGTTGCTAAATGTACACAAAATGCTTATTACTGACAAAATGTGTTAAAAACTGCAGTGAATGAGTCATTTGAAATTAATCCATTTTAAATTCTGCTGTTAATTACATGCAGTACAGGTCTGAGAGTTTCTGAGTATTAATTATTTTGTCACTTTCACTGATATTAACAGATGTGTCTTATTTTATGATAAAAAGGAAACAACACTGTCTTGTTTGTCTTAAAATGTCTTAAAATGGCCAATTCTGAATAAAGATCAGATTCAAATTCTTTCAAGTGCATTCTGTGCCTTACTGCAGATCACATCCAGTTTACACATGGCATTAAAATTGTAATTAATAAAAAAAAAAAAAATCACAATCAGACTACCCTTTACCAAATTAAAAGCCATGTGTAAAAATCATATGCCGCTGTTCTAAGATGGTCACGTTAAATAAAGGTGTAAATGGAAATGTGTTTGGTTATCCATTCATAAATTTAACATCAAAACTGTTGAACTGAAATGAATCAACATGAACTCAAGTTGACTTGAACTGACTCAAGCTAAATAATGACACTATTGTCTTCTGTAGAACTTCAAAGTAAGTCTTCATGAAAATTTATTTATATGAAGATGATCATATCCATCTGAATGATGAATAATTTACAACCCAAAAATGTTGAGTGTGATAAACTGATTGCCTCCTTTCATCCACAAAAGTCATTTCATTGAGTTCATGTGTGATTCATGAAACATGTCTTTGTTGCCAATCCGGTCATACGGAAGATCATACGTTGAAAAATGTGCCGGCAGAAAACAATCGTCATTTGAATATCACAACCCTAAAAACACCCTGGTTCAGAAGCCTTGCCCCTAGAGTTTACGACATGGAAAATAGTAACCCCGCCAAAAAGAGGAAGTAAACTCATGAAGCTGAAACTGATCTTACTGTAAAAACACCCTTTAACCTTATAATTGCAAACAATGACATATTTATATGCATGTTAATATACTAGTAAACAAAACATAACACTTGCTAGACACACAAACTCCAGCCAGGTTGGTGTCTTGCCTTTTAAAATAGTGGAAGACCATTTTACATACCTTGGCACTGTGGTTCCAAAAAACCCTAAGCTAATATTTAAATTAAATTTTTTAGCCAAGATTGAAAAATTAAAAGAAAATATAGAGCGGTGGAAGCTCCTTCCACTATCTATGATTGGGAAAATTAATGTGATTAAAATGGTCACTTTACTGCAATTCTTATACCTTTTTCAAAAACCTGCTTATCTTTATACCAGTTTCTTTTTTCAAGCTTTTAGATTTAATTATCATACCATTTATTTGGGCTTACAAGACCCCCCGAATGGCAAAAATGCACTTGCAGAAACCCACACAGGTGGGAGGCCTTGGGTTCCTGGTGTTTAAATGTTATTATTGGGCAGCAAATTCTAGGGCATTATCTTACTGGCAGAGAGGTATTCCTGGTGAAACTTCCTCAGTGACTGATCCATTATGGCTTGGGTTTGAGACTTTGTCCCTAACTATATCTTGTCTCCCAGTTTTACTAAAGTGTCTCTTTCATCAAAAAAAAAATTGGGACTAATTTAATAATTAAAAATTCAATACGGATATTAAATCAAATAAGAAAACATGTTACACCACCTGACGTATCTGTTCTCACACCCATAGCGAACAATCACGTTTAAACCCTCTCAGTTAGACCGAACTGCGTCCTCTAGGGGTCGCCATGGGGAACGCCATCTCCGTGACCCGTGTCTGAAGCCTACATACAAAAACAACAACAGTGTTGGCCGGCGACAGCCTATGACGTCACTTCTGGCGCGACTCGTCGCTGCAGTATAAAAGGATGCCGAAAGAACATGACATTCTCTTCTTCGTCTTCACTGACTCTTTGTCTGGAGCGTGCATTAAACTGGTAAGAAAGATTTCTTTCTCTCTCCTTTCATCATGGCAAGCACTAGTAAGACGTTTAAGAGGTGCGTGGATCCGTGTCCTTGTTTCTTGACACCTGATGACACGCACAATCTGCGTCTATTGTTTGGGTGAAGAGCACACACGCAATGTCCTTGAGGGGGTAATCTGCGTGCATTGTGAGCTTTTTCCCATGAAAAAGCTCTGTTCTTGCCTGTCTCTCTTTTCGAGGAAGGAGGGACAGCCGTCTGCTCCCCGCGGTTCAGGGCCCTCCGCTGCTGAGGCAAAGAGGAGAATGAGCTTGTGGGGATCGCAAGCGGATCTCGCCGATGAGTTAAAAAAGGGACTTTCCCTTTCATGCTCGTCGGCTGAGGGCGAGGATGAGCTGCTGGCTGATGATGATGTTATTTCCCTGACATCATCTGATCCAGCGGCTAGTGCTCTGTTGGGTCCTACCCAAGAAGGCTGAGGCTGAGCCCTCTCTAATCTTTTGTCCTGCGTACAATGAGGTGTTGGAGGTTATGGATCGTGCCACGGCGAGGCTTGACTTGCCATGGAAGCAGACTAGAAAGGTGAAACCACGGGGTCGTCTTGACAAATGGGTGAAACATCTTCTCTTAAAACTCTCTCCTTGCCATCTATACCCCTTCGAGTAACATCTTGTTTAAATGGCAGGGCGTACACAGCAGTCTCCCTGAGGAGGGAACGAGACACTGCGTCCTCTAGTCTCATCGCCATGCTTCGGATGTAAGCTTCTGACGAAGAATCGAATGTTATGTTCTACGGGCATCCTTTTATACTGTGGTCGCACCAGTAATGACGCACCGGTGATGTCATAGGCTGTCGCCGGGCAACACTGTTGTTGTTTTTGTATGTAGGCTTCAGACACGGGTCACGGAGATGGCGTTCCCCATAGCGACCCCTAGAGGACACAGTGTCTCGTTCCCTTCTCAGGGAACCAGGGTTACATACGTAACCTGAGACGCTTTATTGTATGAAAAAGCAAATGTCTGAGGTCTATTGGGTCTATATAGATGGCAAATATTCATCTTTTAGTCAGTTGCAATCTACATATAATCTCCTAGGCTCCGATTTTTTTTTTTGGTACTTGCAAGTGAGACATTATACTCAAAACGTCATTTTGATGTTTTATTGACAAACCAAAATCTAAATCATATGAGCAATGTTTTCTGGTAAATCCATGCTCTAGACATCTGGTTTCATGCTGTGTTAGTGCTTTCCAACTACCTGTGAGCACAAACTACAGTCGTGGCCAAAAGTTTTGAGAATGACACAAATATTAGTTTTCACAAAGTTTCTGCTAAACTGCTTTTAGATCTTTGTTTCAGTTGTTTCTGTGATGTACTGAAATATAATTACAAGCACTTCATACGTTTCAAAGGCTTTTATCGACAATTACATGACATTTATGCAAAGAGTCAGTATTTGCAGTGTTGGCCCTTCTTTTTCAGGACCTCTGCAATTCGACTGGGCATGCTCTCAATCAACTTCTGGGCCAAATCCTGACTGATAGCAACCCATTCTTTCATAATCACTTCTTGGAGTTTGTCAGAATTAGTGGGTTTTTGTTTGTCCACCCGCCTCTTGAGGATTGACCACAAGTTCTCAATGGGATTAAGATCTGGGGAGTTATCACTTTTGCCTTATGGCACGGTGCTCCATCGTGCTGGAAAATGCATTGTTCTTCACCAAACTGTTGTTGGATTGTTGGAAGAAGTTGCTGTTGGAGGGTGTTTTGGTACCATTCTTTATTCATGGCTGTGTTTTTGGGCAAAAATGTGAGTGAGCCCACTCCCTTGGATGAGAAGCAACCCAACACATGAATGGTCTCAGGATGCTTAACTGTTGGCATGACACAGGACTGATGGTAGCGCTCACCTTTTCTTCTCCAGACAAGCCTTTTTCCAGATGCCCCAAACAATCGGAAAGAGGCTTCATCAGAAAATATGACTTTGCCCCAGTCCTCAGCAGTCCATTCGCCATACTTTTTGTAGAAGATCAATCTGTCCCTGATGTTTTTTTTGGAGAGAAGTGGCTTCTTTGCTGCCCTTCTTAACACCAGGCCATCTTCCAAAAGTCTTGGCCTCACTGTGTGTGCAGATGCGCTCACACCTGCCTGCTGCCATTTCTGAGCAAGCTCTGCACTGGTGGCACTCCGATCCAGCAGCTGAATCCTCTTTAGGAGACGATCCTGGCGCTTGCTGGACCTTCTTAGATGCCCTGAAGCCTTCTTAACAAGAATTGAACCTCTTTCCTTGAAGTTCTTGATGATCCTATAAATTGTTGATTTAGGTGCAATCTTAGTAGCCACAATATCCTTGCCTGTGAAGCCATTTTTATGCAACGCAATGATTGCTGCACGCGTTTCTTTGCAGGTCACCATGGTTAACAATGGAAGAACAATGATTTCAAGCATCACCCTCCTTTTAACATGTCAAGTCTGCCATTCTAACCCAATCAGCCTGACATAATGATCTCCAGCCTTGTGCTCGTCAACATTCTCACCTGAGTTAACAAGACGATTACTGAAATGATCTCAGCAGGTCCTTTAATGACAGCAATAAAATGCAGTGGAAAGTTTTTTTCGGGATTAAGTTAATTTTCATGGCAAAGAAGGACTATGCAATTCATCTGATCAGTCTTCATAACATTCTAGAGTATATGCAAATTGCTATTATAAAAACTTAAGCAGCAACTTTTCCAATTTCCAATGTTTATATAATTCTCAAAACTTTTGGCCACGACTGTATATAAAAGAAGCCTGGGCTAAGAAATTTGATTAAGAAGTGAAGCCTGGAATGAAAGTCTCAGAGGGATTCAAGACTGCTCAATAAATGCGAGGCACAGGTTGATTCAGTTTAAAGTAATTCAGAGATTGTACTACTCCAGAATGAAATTAAGTAAAAATATTCAATACTATTTCCCCAGTTTGCGCCAGATGTAAAATAAATGAGGGTTCCTTGTCACACACATTTTGTTTTTGTCCTAAATTCTTTAATTTTTGGACTGCAATATCTGATTTTTTCCCCAAAGGTTTTTTAAAAGGAGATTAGGCCAGACCTTGCAATTCTTGGAATTTTTGAGACTTTAAACACTCTTCCAATTTACCAGCAACAACCTCTACTGATGGGCATGACTCTTGTGAAAAAAGCAATACTTTTAAACTGGAAATCTTCAGACTCTCCATGCTTCAAAACTTGGTTGGGTGAATTGTTTCATGTCACACAACTGGAGAGGATACGTTCCTTGGAGCCCAAATCTCATTGCCAATTTCAAACTGTATGGCAGCCATTTGTGGATTTCCTCAAAATTGAATAGTGTATTACCATTGTTCTTACTGTAATGACTGAATCTGACTGAATTTGGTTTACTTTGTACTCTGTTAGGTTAGTACATTATGTCAAAAATGAAAAACAAAAACAAAACAACAACAACAACAACAACAACAACAAAAAAAAGTAAAACAAAAATTAGGCTATAATGGCATTCATTATAAACAGAATACAAACATAAAGCTAAAATGAATTTATTAAAGTGAAACTGAATGGCATTGGGCTCTTTGTAATTTAAAACTTTGTAATTCACTTGTGTTCCAATATCCACGTAGAACATCAACCTTTATGTGCACAAAAATCTTTATTTCGGTGCTGCAAGCTGATTTTACAGCGGACCTTTTACATTAAGCAGTGTAACATGTTTGGTTGACTGAAATGTGTGTGTGTGTGTCTGAGGTGCCAAGGCGATCAGTTACATTTAATAAAATAAAGATATAAAGAATATAAATAAAATGCATTAAGAGTGTCACAAAAAAAATGAAAAGTGGCCTATACTTGTTGCACAGTTTTTTTTTTACTTTTATTAATCTGTTATTTAAGAGAAAAATATTTAATGTAGCCCTATTTATTTGATTCCTTTCACGTGTTTTTCTCCTTTTTACAGAAGCACTGCAGGTGTGTGATGCGACGATGTGTGAATCCTCATGGTCTGTTCTTTATACTGCTATGCGCAAATAATAAAAAGAGAAGTGAGAAAAGTGTCAAACAAACCAAAAAAAAAAAAAAATCACATTTTGCAATACAAAATTGCAAAGAATTTAGGTATTTCACCAAATACCATACATAATATTGTGAAAAGATTCAGTGAATCCACAGAAATCACAGTACATGTAGGGCAAAACAGGAAACCTCAGCTGAATGTGCTATTGACATGGAAGCATATATTGGGATTGTACAGAGACATATACTGCCGTCAAGATGACATCTTTCATGGGAAGTCCATGGTTATTATATCAAGATAATGCCAGCTCTCATTTTGCATGTGCTACAACAGCGTAGATTCATAGACAGAGTGAATGGCCTGGACTGACCAGCGGATCTGTCTCCTATTATAAATGTGTGGCTCATCATGAAAAGGGGAATCAGACAACAACAATCACAGACTGCTGAGCATCTAAAGTCTAGTATCAAGCAATATTGGACAAACATTTTGCTTGCAGAACTTTAACAATTAGTATCCTCAATTCCTAAACAATTAAACTTTGTAATTAAAAGGATCATTGATGTGACACAGTGTTAAACATGCCTCTGTCCCAACTTTTTTGGAGTGTGTTGCAGCCATCAAAATCAAAATTTTTTCATATTTACAAAATACATTTACGTTGGTCAGTAAAACTTTGGAAATCTTTTCTTTGTACTTTTGTCAATTAAATAAAAGTTAAAGAGAATGAACAAATCACAGATTCTTGATTTTATTGCATTTTACAAAATATCCTAACTTCTCTGGAATTGGGGTTGTACCTATCCACCTGACCACCATCAATTTGTGGCAGTGAATGAAGAGGTATCATATTGATCACAAGTGCAGTATGGAGTATCTCAAGTACCTTGGTGGATGATATCAGGAAACACGGTGTTACCTTTCATTGTTATGCTGATATTACTCCTGCCCCAGACAACTCTTTTATTTGACTGTACAGTGTTTTGCGAATAACGTTGTTGTGGAAGCACGGTTGAATTTCTGTGCGAGTAAGTTGTGCTGCGGAGCTCTCGCTTCAACGCGGCTATATTGAATATAATTCATTTCCCTGTTACTCGCAACTAATACATTTCCGTTTGTAAATATTCATCGTTTGTTTTGATTATTCGTTATTTGTAAATAATCTTTCGTTCATTTTGAAACAAGTAGGTTGGGGATTGCCTTTTTTTTTTAATGTGTGGACTTTGTTTTCTCCTGGTTTTGGCTAGTTAAGGAGTCAGGAAAGGCTGCTCCTGTATTTCTTTTGAGAATTTTGTTTTGACAGGTAATTTAGTTCTAAACCTTTAGTTAGTTTTCCTTTTGTTTGTTTTTTTGGCCTTGATCCCCTTCCGAAGACATATGCTTCCAATTCTTAGATTTTTGTAACAATAAACTTTTTGTGAAACTTGTGAAAATTCTCCATTTCATGGTGATTGTGAGCTGGGGCAGGAGAAGGGGTGTTGTCGTACTCAAAATTCTACATTTTATTTTATTTTTCTTGTCACTGGCCTTTCCAACCTAGACTGGTGAGGTCGTGACACTGAAGATACTCAGATTTCTTTGCGGCCCAGTGAAACATACCAATTTGAAAAACGAACAGAATGCATAGTCGATATAAAAAAAACTGGATGACTAGTAATTTCTTACTGCTAAATTCTGAAAAAACAGGTGTTAATTATCAGACCAAAACCCTAACAACCTATAACACCATCTAACATGTGAAGGCTGCTCTGTTGGTTCCTCGTCATCAATTAGGAACCTAGGTGTGCTATTTGGTGCCAATCTTTCCTTTGAAACCACATTTCTAGCATTTGTAAAACCACATTTTTTTCCATCTTAAAAATATATCTAAATTACGACCAATGTCAAATGCAGAAATGTTAATTCATGTGTTTATGACCTCAAGGTTAGATTATTGTAATGCTTTATTGGGTGGTTGTTCAGCATGCTTAATAAAGGGTTAACTGGTCCAAAATGCAGCAGCTAGAGTTCTTACTAGAACCAGGAACTATGACCATATTAGCCTGGTTCTGTCAACACTGCACTGGCTTCCTTATTAAACATTGTACAGATTTTAAAATCTTGCTAATTACTTCTAAAGACCTGAATGGTTTAGCACCTCAGTACGAGTTCTTATCACATTATAGTCCTTCATGTCCACTGCATTCTCAAAACTCAATTGATAGCACCTAAAAATTAACTGCGGATGGCAGATCCTTTTCCTAATTAGCGCCCAAACTCTGGAACAGTCTACCTAACATTGTTCGGGAGGCAGACACACTCTGTCAGTTTAAATCTAGAATAAAGACCCATCTTTTTAACCTAGCCAGATGAGTCCTCTGCACATCTTCACCACAACATGGAATAAACTGCTGGTCCGTTTGGCCAGTGGAGAACTGGTCCCCTGACTGAGATTGGTTTCTCCAAAGGTTTTTTTCCTCCATTCTGCCACTGATGGAGTTTTGATTCCTTGCCGTTGTCACCTCTGGCTTACTTAGTTGGAGACACTTCAGTGAAGGTGTCTATTGTGGCAATCTGCATCCAGGGTTAAGTACATACTAGATCTCTGGTTAGATGGAGTGTGAGGCACATCAGGTGAGATTCTAGATTTCTGACTAACTGCTTGACTTTAAGTTGTTATGAAGTTGCATTATCTATGGAGGCCAGGTCAAAATAGTATCATTTATGATTTATACTTCTGATGAAAACTGCTATGGCCGTTTTTCAAGAGGACAGTTCCCTTGAAATAACAGCAAGCAAATAAAGTACAACATACTCATCTCAAATGTATAGTCTAATACCGTGATCGATATAGAATTACAAGGCTTGTCTTAATTGTTCCATGTAAATACTCTAATGTACATGGACCAAGAGTCCAACACATATGGCACAAAGCTTTCCTATTTGCAAGGGAGAACTCAAAAATGAAGAACACAAATGCAAAGAAATCATATCAAGGTTTTAGGTGTCAAAGGTATCTTTGTATCAAAGTTAACACAGTTATTGGCTAAAAGTTTAGCTATTTTTGGCATTTTAACATTCCATACCACTTTCAATGAGCAGGGATGGTGGAAAAACTAAACAGACTATCAAAGACCAATTAGCAAAAGTCAAGTCACCTTAATTTATATAGTGTTTTTAATAATACATATTGTGTCAAAGCAGCTTTACAGTATTAAATAGAAAAATAGAGGATCAGTAATGCTAAACGACTATAGTAAACACTCAATTTTCAGCTAAAGGCAGTTCATCATTGAATTCAGCTCAGTTCAGTTCAAATAATATCTGTACAATCAAGTTGACGATATCGCTGTAAATTAATCTACTTTGGAAAACAATTTCAGAATAAAATCAAATGTAACAGTCTACTGTCAGTCAGGTAAATATGTATTATGTATTACATAGTAAATTCAGAGATGTCAAATTCTCAAAGATAAATCTAAATAAAAGATGCACACCTAACTTTAGAAAAACACATAGTATGGAGTGTGTGGACACACTCAATATGAAAGACATTGAAAATGATCTGTATTATCTTTTAGTCTACTTCATGTAAGATTGGAACCATTGTACCATTGTAATTCAAATATTACCAAACATGACTGTGAATAACACTTACATTCATGTAGAACATTATGTTATGCTATAGACCAGGGGTGGCGAACGTTGGTCCTGGAGAGCCGCAGCCCTGCAGAGTTTTGCTTCAACCCTAATCAAACGCACCTGAACAAACTAATCAAGGTCTGCACAATTACTAGAAAGCTACAGGCAGGTGAGTTTTAATTAGGGTTGGAGCTGAACTCCGCAGGGCTCTCCAGGACCGGAGTTCACCACCCCTGCTATAGAGCATTCTGAGTGAGCTGAGTGAAAGGAAAGGAAGTGGTTAGGTGAGAAGGTTTTTTTTTCACATTTTCTTTCAGTGAGATGTTGAAAGGAATGTCAGTACACTGTGTGCGTATTGTCTGTATCTCAGAAGATCAAAGTGTCTGAAGTTCTTCAAGTCTTACACACACACACACACACACACACACACAAACAAAAACAAGACTTTGAGCACACACTCACATGCACATCTTATCACTACATTTCTTAATATCCATATAGGGTAATGTCTGACTTTTGAGTACTTTGATTGGATGCCAGGAACATCTTTTATGTTACTTTGAGTTGTATAAATATGAACCGTCTTCCTGTGCTGCTGCTGCCACTGCTGCTCTGACCACAGGGGCTGGTTCACCATATCACAAAACAAAGAGTGATGGCATTAAGACTACAAATAGTCTGTTAATAAATTTATCAAACAACTCTGGGTGCCTCGTCTGGGACATTCCCAAGAAAGAAAAAACTGAAATCATTCTCCATCACAGGTAAGTAATTTTTAGTGTTTCCTTTGATGGTAGGGTTGATGGTATTAAGTGCACTGTATATTTATTGTGTCTCAAGGAAGATTAGTCTGCAAGGGTACTGTTTTAATGCACAGCTACCTGTCAATTATTTTGAAGCAGTCACTCCTTCCAAAGTGAGAAAGATTCAGTCAGAGAAAAAATAATCTGATAAGATGTGTTACTGGGAATATCCCAACCATTCTTTATTCTGATTAGGCTTTACAGACTTCTACAGAACTCTGCAGAACTCTGCAGTATGGTAGCTCTAGAAGCAGGGTTGAAGACCTCTGTTAAAAACATTTGGTAATACAGAATTGTACTACAAAACTCAAAAATGGCCAACATAAGAAAAGGTATCAATCAATTTGGTATGCCGCTCCGAATCTAACAAAACCAATCTTATGATTTTCTGACCAAAATGGTCAGAAGTTATAAGTGGAAATGAACAGTAAGTGGCAGTGTGCCGAAGTGTTAGATTGATGTGTGCATGCCCAGTGGCCAGAGCTGTATGCCTTCTAGTCTTAACCCAGGTCATGCTTATGACGACAAACACCAAGGTTGTGTAGAATACACTAAAGCGTTGCAGAGATATAACCTCATGTCCATTTAACACACTTAACAAAAATGATAACTTTTTACTAAAATACTCAGGCAATTTTGGTGAAAATTGGACAAACTGGATGAGTTAGAAAAAATAGATTTTTTGCAAAATTCAAAATTGCAAAAAACCTTGACCCCTAGAAATTTTAATTTTAGTATACATTTTACTTGGTATGAGCCAAGGAACCAAAGGGGGAAAAATGTGCTTTTACGGTTGTTACTAATTAGTAATGTTACAGTTCAAAGGTTATTAGGAAAAACATGAGTGCAAATTTGGCCTGCTGGAGCTACAGAGTTTGAGTTGGAGACTCTAAATTTGCTGCAGTTAATGTTGAGACTGTCCTCTATCCGTGTACCTAATTTTCCTGCAAGCGGTTCTATAAGATTCATAAGATTTATAACAATATGCCACAGCATTTGAAAAATGCTGCATTTTACTACAAAATTCGAAATGGTAAACGCTCCAAATGGAGGACATTGGAAATTTGGATTTGGTATGCCGCTCTGAATCTAACGAGATAATTCCTATGATTTTTGATCAAACTGTTCAGAAATTATAAACAAAAATGTAAAAATGCTATTTTTTGACCTGTAGGTGGCTCATGTCCATTTTTGCGTGAATTTGACATGCTTTACAAAAATGGTTTGGTGTATCAAAAAGTTTTTAGAACTTTTTGCCAGCATTGTCTGAAGATGATCTGAGCCAATTTTGGAAGACTTTTTTTTTTTGCAAAGTCTAGTTGGACAGTTTGAGACAAAGATTCCAAATTTGCTACTGTTCACAGATGTATTCACAAATATCAGACTCTGACATTACAACATGCAATAATAAGGGAAAAATAAAACCATTAAACTCAATAAAAAACATAACACTTTAATATTCATACATTAGTTTAGGATACTCAGGTGTTTAGGTAAATGTTGTTATTTGCTGTTATTTGATTATTAAGTCAATTAATTTGGTCCATAACAGGAGCTGATGTTTTGTATTCAGTATGCCATATGAACAATAAATTACTCAGTAAATGGTTGTTAAAATATTGTTACAATCTAAATTATTCAGAGTCTTCCATTGTGGAATGATTATATAGAATGAACATTCTCTTTATTTTCTCATAAGACCATACCATTGATGAAGACATCATGGACAAGACGAGCACAAAAGAAAGAGAGAGACACGGGGTAAGTGCAATTTTTAAAAGGAATTGCAAACTGTATTTTAAATTGTGTTTTCCATATCTATGAGGACGCATAAATTGTGACATAATCCAAAAGAAATTGCAAATCTTGCTTTAGCATTTGTGTCTCCTTTCACAAATGCACAGTCACTGGCAAAATTCAAATGGAAAAGCAAAGCCCATTTGCAACTGTATTTCCCAGTTATATGTCATATTTAAATAGCAATATTAATTATTACCACATCAGCTTTTTCCCTCTTTGCTTCTGCATGTACAGATAAACAGCTTTTGTGAGGAAATAGCTCAACATTTAATGAATTGACAGTCTATCGACTAATCCTTAACATGTTTTACACTAAACAATAGTTTTGGATTGAACTATTTTTAAAGTTTACACTGAAAAAATACCATTTTACCATGGCACTTCTCATCCATTCCTATACCCGCCTATACCAGCCCATTGACTGTCACACAACTCTGACTGAAATTCAGTGAAGTCAAGGCTGTAATTGGATTGGTTATCACAGATGGCTTTACTAGTTTAAAATGATTTTTACAATGGTTGTATTACTATGCATAATGCAAACAGTCCTCGCTCTGCCCATCATCACATTCAGGCAGACGAACCAGTGAAGCGGCAGACGCAGACGTCACGTTAGACAGATGCAGACATCACATTCAGTGAGACGAGTGCATGAAACAAAGTTACAATTTTGGTCCTTTTCGAAGGCCAAATCAAAAGATGCGAGCACAACTAGAGGTCTACCGATGTATCCGTTTTGCCGATTAATCGGCACTGATAGTTGGTTATCGGCAAAAATCTGATAGTTTTTCTGGGTTAGGTTCGTTGCTGGAGCAGCTGATAAGGTCCTCAATTATACAGCAAAGTCCCTACAGTCTTTGTTATACAGCAGAAGAGCGGCCTGTAGTGGCAGAAATCACTGACAGCACGTGCAGTTTGTTTAGACACGTGACACTGCCCTGCACAGAGCGGGACACTTCAAAGACGGATTTAAAACATCGACAACGAAACGGTGTGTACAGTATACTGTGTATTTTCATATCATTGCTAAGTGATGAATTTGTTGACTAGATGCTGCATTAGTGGAGAAAGGACAGCAGTATACTTTTGGCCATTTGGTGATTAAATAGACTCTTGTAGACCGCCGCTTGAACGCGACGCGTCCGTGATACTGGATAGCTGCAAGTTCTTTTAGACGCAGTGCTGCACTTTTGCCCGTTGTGTGAATAACATATTTTGATATTGTAATTAGATAACCACAAATGTTCTAGAATAGAAGCATTTAAATGGTGAAAGTAGACAATATCCATATGCATGTAATTTCAATACTGTGGTCTTTGTGTAGATATTTAAAGATGGACATCTTTAGCTTGACTGTTTAGCATCTTTAGTGCATTTGTAACATTAAGATTGAAAAGCTGTAGAATAAAAGTATTGTTCCTTGTTAGAGTGTGTTAATTTAAACATTTACTGATATATTTAAAATTTTTAGTTGCTTTTGTTAACATTAATGAAAAATGAACTAACTGTAATGATCAATAGGCTATATAATTCATATATTTTTATTCATTTACAAAGTATGGTTCAGTAGGCAAATTTTATTTTTTATTTTTTTGAATAGTAGAGCACTTTTTATTTTCTGCTCATTAGCCATTTTAAAAACTATTGGTTGATTAATCGGTATTGGCTAGTGTGGTCCAACCTAGTTATCGGTATCTGTAAAATCCAGTATCGGTCGACCTCTAAGCGCAACGGCCATACTCGTCCGTCTAGCACTAAATACAGGGTAGTATGTTTTTAAGGGGAATGTATTATCAGAGTGATTCTCAACCTTTTTCGGGGCAGTGCCCCCCTAGCCATTATCAAGGTCCCTCAATGCCCCCCTATCAAATAAAACAGTTTAACTGTCCTCACTGAATATATACTGATTATTATTATTTTGTGTTTATAATGAGGACTGTTTTTATATTTACAGCAATTCAAATGTATGGGGTCATTGCGATTTTTAATAAATTACTTTAATTCAAGGATGCACTGAATTGCTAAAAAAAAAAAAACAGTGAAGTACTTTTTTACAGTAAATCCTAATTTCCTCTAAAGAAAACTTATTACAACCCTAATTCTAGAAAAGTTGGGACGTTCTGTAAAATTATAAAATCTGTGATTTGTTCATTCTATTTAACTTTTATTTAATTGACGAAAGTACGAACAAAAGATTTCCCAAGTTTTCACTCACCAACTTGTAATGTATTTATTCAAAGGTATTTTGTAAATATAATCAAATTTTTATTTTGAAGTCTGCAACACACTCCAAAAAAGCAGCAAAAGAGGCAAAATAAAAGTGAAAAGGTTATAGAATAACCAAATCAACTGCTTTGAAACAGTTCAGAGCAAGTAGGTGAATTGGTAATAGGTGAGGTTATGTTTCAGTATAAAAGGAGCTTCTCAGTCTTTGCAAGTAAACACAAAACGTTTTCTGAAATTGGGGTTCAAAATGGTTTGTGTTTTAGTGCTGTCCTGATTTATTTATTTGCTATAGTCAATTAAATTTCAGATCTTCAAATCCAGCTATAAGAAGAAGAAGAAGAAGAAGAAGAAGAAGAAGAATGTTTCTTAAGCAACAATCAGCATGATTTCTGAAAGATCAAGTGACACGTGACAAAGCTGGAGTAATGAAGTTTAGCATGAGAGGAAAACACATTTTAAAATATATTCAAATAGAAAGTTTTTTTTTCTCCAAATGGTAGATCTACTGTTTTTACTGTATTTTTTAAACAAACAAATGCAACCTTTTTGATTAATTCATTAACAAATCTTACTGACCTTTATTTTTTAATGGTAGTGTATAGTGTTATAGGCTATATTTTATTATATATAGGCCTATTTTAAAAGCATACATTTTAACCCAAATAAAATAGCCCACATTAGCCCATATATAAATTTTATTTAAAAAAATATGTCATTGAATGCCACATGACATTCTTCACCTATTTGATTTGACTGGACTTTAAATATCATTATCATTACAAGGAGCAAAAAATAATATAGGCTGAACTTGTGAGCTTTGAATAAACTCTTTAGCTTTGAATAAACGCGCCCCCCGATGCTCTCCGAACGCCCCTGTTGAGAAACACTATATTAACAGAGTTAAAAAGGCAAAATAATAGAAAATTATGTCAGTTAAAGGTTCTAAATTACTTTTTGATTAATCATCTAGCCTTACTCCCAATAATACGACCATGTCTGGCTGAATGCTTTGAAAAATGGAGGAATTGCTAAAGGCAGCTGCCAATCTGATGTGAACCAACAAGACAGGGCAACCCTGGTCTGCTTATATTCTTTAGCACCTTATGCAATAAATAATTCCGTCATCACCCCAAATCCACGGTAAGCACAATAGGTCAATATTAACCACTAATAGGTCAATATAGTCTCTAAGGATGCACTGAATTTTTTGGCCGCTGAAAATTACATGGACATGTAGAAATGCACACCCGAGGTGTAATGGTGTGTGCACACCGAAAGTGAAGTAAATTTTTGCATCTCGTTATTGCTCTAGATTACTCGTGGGAAGTTGTTCATATTTTTTGGTGTCAAATAAAATCATCATGTAATGCTCTCCTCCATTTTCTTATACTACCAGACGTGTTAAACTGGATGTGTCAGTAGATATTTCACCAATTGACTTGCACGACAATGCACCATGTGAATTTTCTACACTGTAAAAAAACTATTTGTTAAGTCAACTTAAAATAATTTGTAACCTGGCTGCCTTAAAATTTTAAGTTCAGTTAACTCAAAAAAAGTTTATTCAGCTTGAAATGTTAAATTTTACTAAGTGACAACTTAGATATTTGACTTGAATCAACTTAAAATTTCAAGGCAGCTGGGTTACTTACCCATCTGTTAAGTTTAGCAAACACAAATATCTAAGTTGTTACTTAGTACAACTTAACATTTTAAGCTGACTAAATTTATTTTAGTTGACTCAACTTAAAATTTTAAGGCACCAGGGTAACAAATTATTTTAAGCTGACTCAACAAATTGTGTTTTTTATTTTTTAGTGTACTGAGTTGAAATTTCCTAAGGTGTATATCACATGTTCATTGGAATCACATCACCCGGTGTGAATTTGCATCTATTGAATTTGTATGTAAACTCATGCGAATAAAGCGGAGCATTATTTTATAATAATTTAACGGCCCAACATCAGTTTTTCCTAACATCAGTAAATAGATAATTGAAGTAGAGCAAATTGATTATCCAAGGAAAGACAAGTGTACACACTACATAATTGCACAGCTATACCTCTGAGTTTAAATTGTTTTATAAAAAAATAAGAAATAAACAAAAAATAAATACACAACACAAGTACAAGTTGTTGATCATGTCTGACTAGTGGATGAAGCTGTATGGTTTCAGAAAATATCTGAAAAAAAAAAGACTGTTTTCAATTAGCTGTGATACTTATTTTACAGGTCAAAACCACCCAAGACCTTGGAACAAAAGAAGAAAACCTGCAAAAAGAAGTGCAGAAACTTTATAAAAGACTTCAGCTTAAAACCAAGTGCAAATATAAACTGGTTTCTGATGTTCTTCAGATAACGCCACATTCATTACAGTCCCATGGGTCTTGTGCTGAGGATCAGCTGGTACAAATGTTCTTACAGAAACTACTGATGATGAACTACAGAGCAAGAACTATCACGGTTACAAAGACTAGTGAACATCACAAAGAAAAACAACAAAAACCCAAACCATCATCTGCAGGCAGTGTTGATGCATTTAGTAAACTTTTTGAAAGTCCATCTTTGTCTGATGAAAGTAAGAGCAACATAGACCCTATTCATCCGATGGATGTTCAGATGGCTGTGTTTCATTGTGCTGATGGTTTCCTGAAGCAGCTGATCGTCACTAAACTGTCCCAATGTCAGTACGCTCTGCCTCTGCTTGTTCCTGATCCATTTACACACAAGATTGTGTTTCCTCTCTGGACATTCAGAGAAATAAACCAGAGCTGGAAGATAAAAAACAACAACAGTGAAACCATCAGTCAAAACCAGCCGGTCTGGAAGGCAAAAACTCCAATGGTGTTTTTCTTCAGGTTTGGCTCTGTGTCCTCATCCAAGTCTCAGCTGATCAACAGTCTGATCAATGACAAACACAACACGTTCTTCCATAGAAACTGCCCAGGAAGCAGCAGAACCAGAGTCCTGATGGACGGAGTGGTGGAGATCGCCTGGTTCTGCCCTTCTGGAAGAGATGATGATAAATTCACAGACCGTGTTGCCTTCTGTAATCTACACGGTGATGCAGGAGAACATGAGAAACAGCTGGATATAATGACTGAAATGGCCTCAGTCAATGTTGTTGTTTTACCACAGCTCAGCAGGGATGACAAAAGAATGACAAAAATCCAAAACCTCTTCAAGAACCCAAAGCCACTGATTTGTCTTCTTCCTGATGATGGTTTAGCTCTCACTGAGATGGGGAATGGAAAATATAAAATTGGTTTGAAAGGAAGAGGTGAAGCAGATGTATCTGAAGATCTCAGACAAGCTATTACAGATTGTCTCTCAGAATCATCTTCCACTTTCAGACTTGAAGATGTGTCCAAACACTCTGACATCAGAGTAGATGAGGAAGAAGATGATGACTGCAAGAAAGGAAAGGAGGCAGCGCAACAAATGATGAGGCTACTGAAGGGAAATGATCTGACAAAAATCAAAGAATCATTTCTGCCTCGTCAGGACAAACTGTGGCATCAGTGGTGTGAGATGAATAAAGAACTAAATCGACCTCAAGGGGACGACCCAGAAATGGAAATCAGTAAAACAAAAGTTAAGATGATGAAAATCCGTGAAGAGCAGCATAAAGCTCCCATCAGTGAGTTTATAAATTTATTCATGAAACAAATGAACTCACATGTTGCAAATAAGTTGATGTTTTTCCTTAAATGGCTCAGAATCCTCCTGGATGATTATACCTCAGATGATCTGTCTGATCTACTTCAAAAGTATAATAAGACATGGTCAGATGTCTCAAAAAGTAAGAGCAGCAATAAATCTACAGAACTGTTGCTTAATCAAAAAGAACTTATGAAGTTATCTAAAAGGAACTTCAAGATGCAACCTTTGGTTTGGAGCACATCATGAGGGAGATCGGTCAGATCTATGAATCATGTTCTTCTGTGAAGAAAAACAAGAAAGACCTTCAGATTGACTTCTCTTCTCTCCCGAGTCTCGCAGCAGAGATGATGATCTCTGGATTTCCACTGGAGCTGATGGATGGAGATGCTGCTCATGTTCCTGTGATCTGGATCTCTGCTGTTCTAGATCAACTCATCCAGAAACTGGGAGACCAGAGGATCTTTGTGCTGTCAGTTTTAGGGATTCAGAGCTCTGGGAAATCCACCATGCTGAACGCCATGTTTGGACTCCAGTTTGCCGTCAGTGCTGGCAGGTGCACCAGAGGAGCTTTCATGCAGCTGGTCAAAGTGTCTGATGAGATGAAAACACAGATGAAAACACAGATGAAAACACAGATGAACACTGACTATATTCTGGTTGTTGATACTGAGGGTCTACGAGCTCCAGAACTTGCAGGAAGTTCAACAAGACATCATGACAATGAATTAGCCACATTTGTTATTGGCCTTGGAAATATGACACTGATAAACATATATGGTGAAAACCCAGCTGAGATGCAGGACATTCTTCAGATTGTTGTTCAGGCCTTCATGAGGATGAAGGAGGTCAGACTGACTCCCAGCTGTGTGTTTGTGCATCAGAACGTTTCAGACATCACAGCTGGAGAGAAAAACATGGAGGGAAGGAGACGACTGCAGGAGACACTGGATAAGATGACAAAACTTGCTGCTGAAGGTGAAGTCAGTAATGCAGAATGTTTCAGTGATGTCATTGCATTTGATGTACAGAAGGATGTTGTGTATTTTGCTCAGCTCTGGGAGGGCAGCCCACCCATGGCCCCACCAAACCCTTCATACTGTGAAAACATTCAAGACCTAAAGACAACTATTCTTTCTCATGTCTCACAATCAAACGTCATGATGCTGACAGACATAAAATCTCACATTACAAATCTCTGGGAGGCTTTGCTGAAGGAACGCTTTGTGTTCAGCTTCAAAAATGCCCTGGAGATCGCTGCATATAGGAAATTAGAGACAGAATACAGTAAGTGGACCTGGAGTCTTAGGAAAGCCATGTTGGAAACTGAAAACAAACTACAGAACCAAATAGAAAATGGAGCAATCAAGGTGGTCGAGGAAACAGATCTTCAAGAAAAACTAAATATAAAATATACAGAAGTGAAAAAATCTATGACAGAATTCTTTGAGAAAGACACCAATGCCAATATACTGATTCAGTGGAAAACATTTTTTTGAAGTAAAAATCTCACACATACAGGAAAACATTATTAGAGAAACAAAGAGGAAATTGAACGAGGTGCTTCAGCAGCGAGACCTGAAGAAAAAGATTGATGCTCAGAGAACACAAAATGAAAACACTCTCCTTGAGAAGGCCAAAAACCTTGCCTTAACTTATAAAGACAATGCAAAAAATGATGAGATCTTGCAAAATGAGTTTGCTCAATTTTGGAGTACATGGATGGACGAGATTATCAGAGATACACCTCAAGTTGGAGACATTGAAATTATGAAAGACATGATGGAGGTCCTTAGAGAAAGTTTTTCAGACCTCAAGATAGAAAGCAAAAAGCACAATATTTTGAAGGCGTCAAGCTATTCAGAGTATATACAGCTTCATAATTCTAAAAGAATAACACGTTTTTTTGCTTCTAAACAGTATGATGCCCAAATCAACAAACTAATTACAGACATTGTTCAGCAAGTACATAAAACTATCATGTTATATAACATAGAAAAGATGGGCTACAATAAATGTTACATTCAAAATCTCAGTAGTTTCATCACAACAAAAAGAGCAGAACATGAGGAAAAATATAAAGAGAAATATACATTCAAGAAACATTTCAGCAGTGATTTGATATTTGCCATATTCCAGGAAGTGGAAAGGACTTTCGTGAATCAAAGCAACAATTTCAGGAAAAGCAATGATCCCCTTCACTATTTTGCAGGAAAAAGGAGGAGAATATTACAGAATTTTCCAGAAATACTGTCAGGGAGCAACATCAGCTGCCATCTTAGGCGAGATCATCTGTAACAAACTGAAAGAACCCATTCAGCAGAGTGTCTACAAAAAAACTGCCCAGGATTTGGCAGATGAAATGAAAACAAACTGTAAATCACTGAATGGAAACAGATCTAATCTGGAGAAACACATCCTGAAGACACTGGCAGAAAAGGAGGATTTTGATGCCTATATGACCTACATTCATAATCCCAAAGAACACTTCAAGAGTTTCATTAAATATGAAGTCAGTCTTTATATAAATAATAACTTTAACATCAGTGTTCTGCCCAAGATGGAAGATGATTTAAGACAGAAGCAGAAGCAGATCTCAGAAGCTGTGAAGAGAGCATCTAAAGAGGTTAATGAAAACAGTGGAGATGCTGATTTCTGGTTGGAGATTTTCACAAAGAATTTATCAGATGTGCTGATATTCTCTGAAAAGAATCTTAAAGGTGTGAGTCGTGATGATGTAGATGTAAAACTCTTAGCAGAGGTAATAACAAAAGAACTTCCCTCTATAATTTTTGACATGAGCAAGGAATTCAATACAGAATCTTTTCTACAGAAGCTGGAATATAAAGACAGGCCCGATCAAATTCTAAATGAACACTTCTGTCAGTGCTGTTGGGTTCAGTGTCCGTTCTGTAAAGCCATCTGCACCAACACAGCAGAAGATCATGATCAACAACCTCACAGTGTTCCTTTCCATCGACCTGATGGACTGAATGGGTGGCATTTTAGAGGAACTGAAAATCTTTGTACAGGTTTTTGCACAACTTTAGTGGCAAGTACTAAGACATTTTGCCCAACTTATGAATCTGAAGAATACTTTCCATATAATGATTACAGATCAGCAGGAGGTGTTTATGCTAAATGGAGCATCACCCCTGACCTCACTGAGCTGTCATACTGGAAGTGGTTTACCTGCAGATTCCAGAAAGAGCTGGAAGAGTACTACGAGAAAAAATTTCAGGATGAAGGTCAGATCCCAGATGAATGGAGAAACCACTCAAAACAGGATGCTATTGAGAGTTTGGACAAATACTTCTGAACAAGCATAATGAATAATGAGTAAAGAAAAGAGTTTTTTTATTCTTTGATTTAAATCTTTATGAATAATATTTTAGTTCAAGAATGCCTCTGAAGAGAGGTAGACTGTTAGGGTTAGGTTGTAAAAGTTACAAAGCTCTTAAAAAAAAGTTTGAAATATCTACTCTACAATATAAAAACATTTTACTAATTAAATGAAACTAATCACTTCATTATCACAGAATTTCTGTTTTTGATATAAATTGTTTTTACTTGTTTGAAATGCAAAAGTATGTTTTTCTTTTCTCCTTGTTAGCAATACTTATTACTTCCTACATGTAAACAAAATACTTTTTACAAAATAAAATGCTTGACAAGATGTGTTACAACTAGTGGTAAACACATCATTTGAAAAATCCTGCATTTTAAATTCTGCTGTTAATTGCATCCAGTACAGGTCTAATAGTTTCTGAGTATTAATTATTTTGTCACTTTTACTGTTATGCTATCACCAAGGACAAATATTAATGTGTGTGTCTTATTTCATCTATGATATAAAGGAAAACAATACTCAAATGTCTTAAAATGATGTAAAGTCTAAATAAAGATCAGATTCAAATTATTTGCCTATGTGCCTTATTGCAGATTAAATCCAGTTCACACATGGCAAGTTTTAAATATCCAAATCACAGTCTGATTGCTCTTGATCAGATTAAAATCCAGGATGTAAAAAACACATTTGTTTTGAGATGGCCACATTAAATTAAGCTGTGAATGGAAATGTGTTTTGTTATCCATTCATAAATACAGAAATTCAGCATTGACACTGTTACTGAATTGAATGGATTAACATTGAGTCAAGTTAATTTGAACTGAATCAAGTAAATAATGACACTATTGTCTTCTGTAGAGTTTCAAATTCAGTATTCGTGAAATCTTATTTGCCTGAAAATGAGGATTATATCTATCTGACAGATAAATAATTTACAAAGCCAAAAACGTTGTGTTACAAACTGATTGGCTCCTTTCATCTTCCTTGATATACTGTTATCTACAACTCTACGTTTCTCTTCAAAGTCTGGCTAAAATGTGTTTCTCTAATTCATATCAAAACAAAGACTACAAATACATGCTTGCTGATAAATCATATTTAGTTCATCAAGAGTTCACTCATTTTAAAGTTTTACATTTCAGAAAAATAATGACCATTGCAAAGGAGGACAGACAGTAATTACAGTAAAGACACCTAACAGGGAATGAAGAAACTTTAAAACCTGGTAGTGTGTGATCTGGTAGTAAGTGTATGATATCCAGTAGTGTATTACAGGCATTAGGATTTTTTAGGATGAAATTTCTCACAGTTTACTTTTGCAATTATTCTGGCTAAAGACACATCAACCTTAACGTTTTGGCCACGTTGTCATAAATACTATTTAGTTGTTTCAGTTGATTATTTGCTCAATAAATGATAATAACATTTTTAGATTTAAACATTTTTTTTGACAGATTCCTGAAATGTTTGCGTTTTCTCTTTATTTTGAAAGGTGGTCTACTAAATTGTTAAGCACTGAATGTTTTCATAGCATTAAGTTGAGACACTGGTTTGAAGGACATTGGGCAGAATGTGCAATAGTGTGTTTTTTTTTTATCAATAAAATAAAAAAAGAAAACTGGGCTTTTTAAAATAAATAATTGGCCAACTAATCGATTATCAAAATAATCGTTACTTCTAGTTGTCACACTACATGGGGTAAGATGTCACAATCGGAACATCAGTTTACATGAAAAGGCATTTTCCATAACACACCTCCATTAAAATACATGATATTCAACTGAAGAAGCAAGCATTTAAGCGAGAAAACACATAAAACACAAAACAGGATGGAAGTCACAAAAATAATCGTGTTTTTCTCTTTTCTCAAACCGTATGTTTGGTTTAAAACCCGAACTTCCAATGTGGCCAACTAGCTTAATTATAGTTAGGAGTTTTTCCCTCATTTTAATTTAGTCTTTTCATTATGAAGTATAGGAAAAACTATTAAAAACATAACATGAACGCGACAGTAAAAATGAACAAAATGGCGGTAAAACAGTCACTTTCATATAAAGACGAAAATGAATCTACTTACTGTAGCTTCCAAAACATTCGCAAAAAAAAAAAAAAGCCAAAATACAATGACAAAACTTTTGAGGCTTGCAGTAGCGATCATACGTCATCAATCAACGAGTCACATGACCAGGCGTTTGTTAACGGAAAGCAGGTTCAAATAAACGGTTTCCACAAAAATATTCGGCAGCACAACTGTTTTCAATAATTATGATAATAATAATTTTAATAATAATAATTTGTATAATAATAATAATAATGAAAAATGTTTGTTGAGCAGTTTAATTTTGTTTAATTTTGTTAAATAAATGCAGGTTTTTAGAAGAGACTTCTGTCAAAAACTTTAAACAATCATAATTGTTCCAAACATTTCACTTGTATAATAATATAATATAATATAATATAATATAATATAATATAATATAATATAATATAATATAATATATGTTACAATTTTATTTACAATTGTTCATGAGCAGAAGATTACAGCATGCAGTGTTTTATACTGCTACATCACTAGAGGGACATAATTCACCATGAATGATGAATGTAAACACAACTGTTTTCAATAATAATTATAATAATTTTATAATAACAATTTCAATAAGAATAAAAAATATAAGAAGTGTTTCTTGAGCAGCAAATCAGCATATTGTAATGATTTCTGAAAAATCATGCGACATTGAGACTGGAGTAATGATGCTGAAAATTCAGCTTTGATCACAGAAATAAATTACATATTACAATATATTCACATAGAACACAGCTATTTTAAATTCAAATAATATTCCATAATTTTACTGTATTTTTTGTTAAATAAATGCAACAATCATATTTGCTCCAAACATTTCACTTATAATATAATATAATATAATATAATATAATATAATATAATATAATATAATATAATGTTAAAGTTGTATTTATCATTGTGTATGAGCAGAAGATGAGACCATGAAGTGTTATATACTGGCACATCACTAGAGGGCCATAATTCACCAAGAATGATGAATGTAAACACTGCAGATCTCAGCACACATGATCTAAAAACTCAAAGACAAAGACATCCATTCACTTGAATTGTTTTTCTTGCATTGGAGACAAAAGCCAAATCCAAGATTTATGGTCTCACATGAAAGGAAATGGCATTAGAAAAGATCAATAGGCCAATGTGAAAACTCACCATTATACACCACATGGAACATTTCCTAAATTCTGTTTTAAAAAATTAAAAGGTGAAGAAGAATTATATTTGAAATGCTTCCAGCTTGCTATATACATCTGGACTGATTTTAAATGCAGACTGACACCAGATTGAGGTTGTAATGAAGATTTTATTACAGCACCTGCAAAATCATCCAGCAGCTTTTGTTCTTTCTGAGCTCCAGTGTCTGTTCAGATCCAGCAGAGGGAGTTGAAGGTCTTTTCGGGAAACACCAGCTGGATCTCCAGAGGTCGTTTCCATGACTCCCACAGTCTCTCAGGTCGCCCCTGTATCCATGGAGACGACTCTGTCCAGTGCAGTGGCCAGAGATGGTTGACCTTAGGAACTGACCTTTGACCTGAGGGTCACTCAGGGGGTCACGGGGTCAGCAGTGGCCGGAGGGCTGGATGGCACTCACACTGATTGGTCGTCCTTTTAACCGGCACAACCTTCATCAAGATGATTAGAATATTGACCAGTTTTGTGGGCATGTAAATCGCAGGGAAATCAGCAAACGCCACTGCTACAATGAAATTTCTTATTGGCTTGACATTTAAAAATAATAACACTATGGATGCATGTAAATGGACACTTTTAGATGTCAGAAATATTGTGTATATACATCTAAAGTTAAATTAAGTACAAAAATAAATATAGATTATAAAATATCTATCTACAATTCATATACAATTTATTTATATAAAATATAATATATAATTTAATTTATTTATTTTATTTAGACATTTTATTTTTATATTTTTATGATATGTAGTTTTATAAAATAAGAATGTTTTTTATACATTTATTTATATATTTGTGGTGTTCTTTTTAAATTTATATTGTATATAATTATGATGTTTAATTATTAATAATTTTATTAATGTATTTATTTTATTTTTATATTTTATTTGTATAAATATTTTTATTATATAGTTGTTATATAAAATATGACTTATTTTTTATATATTTTATTTATATAGTTGCATTTTTCTTTTTTATTTTATATTGCATGTAATTATGATATTTAATTATTATTAATTAATTTAATTTATTTGATTAATATATTTTAGATTTATATTTTTATTTTATATATTTGTTATATAAACTAAGAATAATTTTTTGTTTTATTTATATAGTTGCATTTTTCTTTTTTATTTTATATTATGTAATTATGATATTTAATAATTAATAATTTAATTTATTTACATATTTAATTTATATTTATATTTTTATTATATATAGTTGTTATATAAAACAATAATTATTTTTTATATATTTTATTTATTTTGATGCACTTTTCTTTTTTATTTTATATTGCATGTAATTATGATATTTAATTATTAATAATGATTTAGTCTTGTTAGTGAGGTACAGTAAAGCATTTTTGTACAGTGAATATTGCATGCAATACGTTTTTTAATTAATTCAGCATAAATTAAAAACAGTATAAGTACCATTAGGTATAAATACTTAAAATGTAAATAATATATTATTGTTTTTTTTTTGTTGTTTGTTTGTTTTGTTTTTTTACATAATAATAATTATGTATATATTTCTAGGCGTAATTTTTTTTAAGCAAAATACAATTTTTTTTTTTTTTTTGTGACAGTGAAATGTGACCTCAACATGCTTTCACGCACTTAAAATAATTGATGCAGGATTTCAAACTAATTGAGATGTCACTTAGCACACAAAATTAAACTTACAATTAAAATAGTGTTTTCTTGTAAAACATACCTAATAACCTTTATTTGTAAATTTAAATCATATTTACAATGTGAAATTTAACCTCACAGTGTGTTACTTGTGATTAGTGAAAACAAACATTAGATTCCCATGCAATGCATTAAACGATCAAATGCATGCAAGTCACTTTGCATAAAAGCATCTGCCAAATGCATGAATGTAAATGTAAATTGTTAAAGCTTCTGCTGGCTGAACACAGTTCAAAACGGCACCAGCGGCGTTCATCCCCGAGGGGGTGTATATGTCATCATGGATGCTAAAAGACACGTGATCAAAGCCTTCTTCCTCCCAATAATTTATGCCCTGCAGCAGATGGCTTGTCAATATCAATATATTAATTTAAAAGCAGCGGCACGATCAGGACAGCCGCGTGTTAGAGTCCCGGGGTCGCTGCATGAGAACAAGGGCAAAGAAAGGAGAGACACTTGCAGAGATTACAGAGAGAAATAAAAAGAAATCTCCTGCAGATCAAATTAAAATGTAAAGCTATCAGGGGAGGATTCACAGTCTGATTAAAGCATCTATCACCAATAATGCTGTCTAGTTTTACATCAGAGCCCTGTAATGAGAAACATCAGGTTATGAAAGTTACAATCCAATTCACGTTTTCCCCCATGATATTTGCAATATATTTTTACCTTGTAAAACAGACATACCATGAGCTCCAAGAGCACCAAGATCGTTAAAAAATGTAATGCTTAATGCATTGTTTTTCCTTCTAAAACATCAGTGAGTGATTGAACCTTCTGTAATAGTTGCATACGAGTCACTCAGTGTGAAACGATGGCTCTCAGAATGATTGGAAAGGGGTTCAAATACACAAAAATGAAGTATTTTTCTGATAAACAGCAGCAGTTTAACTCTACAGGACAAACAAGGGACTCATGAACAACTATCACTAAACAAAAAAACAGCTGTGGATCATTCAGGAAACAACACAGTATTAAGAATCAAGTGTATGTAAACTTTTAAACAGGGTCATTTTTATCAGTTCAGCTACTATATGTGAACATCTTTGATGTGAAAGATCTTATTCAGGTCAGTACTAAATAAAAAAATAGCAAGCATTTTGTATGATCCCTCTTATTTTGGTAAAATAATTAACATTTTGCAGATTTTGCAAGGTGTATCTAAACTTTTGACCTTAACTGTAAATGCGTTTAATGGCATGTTTGATCAGTTTAATGCATCCTTGTTGAATCATTGTTTTCTGTTTTTTGAATAGTAGTGTGTCATAGTTTGCACAAAATATTGTTTGCATTATTGATGATAATCCAAACATTTTTCTTGAGCAGGAAATCAGTATATTAGAATGATTTCTGAAGGATCATGTGACACTGAAGACGGAGTAATGATGCTGAAAATTCAGCTTTGATCACAGGAATAAATTATAGCTTAACATAAATTCATATCAAACACAGGTATTTAAAATTGTAATAATATTTCACTATTTTTACCATATTTTTGGTCAAATAATGCAGCTTTGCTGCGTGAATAGAGAGACTCTCTATTTGTAAGTGGCCAATTTTCCAGTCACACATTTCTCAATATATTTTCTGAAATCAGGCTGATTTTGTTGTGAAACTAGAGCTTTTTAAAGACCATATATGGAGTACATGAGCGTTATTGATAAGTACCTGTTATTTAAAAAGGCGGTAAACGGCACCTGAACTCTCTTGACCTCTGAGCTTCTTCCTTTGAACGCCAATGAAATGTTTCCGACGCGTGACTCGTCATAAACGGTGACATGTTACGTAACATCTCTCCTGGAGAATTTAACACAAACAGTTGACCTTTGACCTTTTCTGAACCCCTGAACCCTTCTGAGAGGGTGAAAGTGAACCATGTCAGCCATTGATTTAGTGAAGGGTCTCTTTAGATTTTTATTGAGTCGATCATCTTTTGGTCTCTTTTAATGCTCTAATGTCTGTTTGTGGAAGAGAAAAGCAGGATCTAGAAAATCTAGATGGATGGATGGACAAACAAACTCTCTCGTTGCAATAAATACAGGTAAGACTCATATTGACTAATAAAATCTGTAATATATTCATCCACCATAAAAGCTGCCACACATGCTAAATCATTTGCAAACATGCATTATTGTTTTGCATCTCAGTAAATGTTTCTGGTCACTCAAGTGCCTTTATAGATCTGATTATGGTGATCAGAGCAATAGCACATGAGAGGTCACTGCTTCTGACCTTTGACCTCTGACATATGGCAATGGAGTGCACTAAAAATGTGCTCAGTAAAATTTGACCTGACATACATATAGGCATAGTAAAGTATCTCCTGTAAAAAAAAAAAATAAATAAATAAAAATTGCATAATGTATATTGTTGAAACAGGTGATAAATACAACAAAGAAGTTAGTAAATTGATTGTTATGCAAGTAAACCAAGGGAGGATAATTACAGTGAACTAAACCAAAACTATAAAAAATAAAATAAAATAAAAACTATAAAAAATACATTGCTTGAAATAAAATCGAAATAAATATAAAAAATAATAAAATAAATTAAATAAACATTAATTGAAATAAAAGCAATATTATAAACACAATATAAAAAAAAAATAAAAATATATTTAATAATAAAAAGTACTAAAAACATTAAAACTAATACTGAAATAAAACCAGACATTAAAAAAAATTATAGCAATAACAAAACTACAACAAATTTACTAGAACTTTACCTAAAGTTAAAATGTAAAGCATAAATAACAAAAACTTATTCAAAATATTAATAAAAACAATATTAGTATTTCAATGATAGTAATATAAGTAAAACACTTAAACCATAAAAACATTTTCATTACTTGAAATAAAAAAAATTAATTAAATAAAAAATATATAAAAACTACTGCCTAAGGCAATCTTTCTCATTTTCATTTAACTTAACTTGAACTAAAATTAGAAACTGCAAACCTAAAAATGAATAAAACTTTAAAAAAATAAAAATTAATAAATTGCTAAAATTATAAGTAATGAAATAAAATGGAAAATCTTAAAAAAAAATCTAAACTAATATAGAATATTAAAACTAATATAAAATACCTAAAACTTAATAAAACTTTAAAAAATAAAAAATAATAATTGCTAAAATTAAAACTAATGAAATGGAAAATCTTAAAAAAAAAAAAACGAATATAAAATATTAATTTAAAAAAAAATTAATCATGTCTTAATTATCCTCAAATTAGTAAAACATAAAACCCTAGCTTTAGTGAATTTAGTTCCTTTGCATTTCATATCTATCAACTCTTTTGTAATGTTTTTGTTTTTAAAGTGCATCTTTTTTAACGGTTCCCTAATGCTTTTACAATATTCAGAGAGAGACCAATAACAATATGCAATTTCCATTAGACTGTAGGTCCATATTAAGGTAAGCTGACCTTTAAAGGTCTTCATTGTGTATTTGCGACAAGATTTAGAGGGCTTTCACACATCTCATCCTGGAAAGGACAGCTCTCAAATAGTGAAAACAAAGCACACGGGCCTAATAATAGAGCACATTTTTACCACCTAAGTCAAGGATATGGATCAATACTAATAACAATGCCTTTTGCAGCATTCAGGGGCTACGAACACACACACACACACACAGAGTTCTGTAAGGGCTCTCCAATCAGTTTCTCAACTCTCATCCGCGGCGTGTTTTTATAGAGCCTGATTGCACACGTCGCATCGGCGCCGCAGGCCGTGACCAAACACGATGAAGATTTCTAATGGACTTCAGTGCAAAAACCGCCTGCAAGCAACAAATGTAGGAAAACTGACAATCTTTCATGAGCATGTGTTGCATTCAAACAAATGATTTCAACAGTATTCTGGAGTTTTCCTTTTTTAAAGTGGGCTGTTCACAGAAATACTGTTTGGTTCCTCCACAAAATACTGTTTGGTTCGCATCCACAGTTACCTAGCAACCACATAGCAACATCCTGGAAAACATTTAGAATACCCTAGCAACCAGACTTGTTAACCAAAATAAAACTAAAACTATAAAAAAAACGTAATAGTTTAAACTTTAAAACTAAATTAAGTAAAATAAACATTAACTAAAATAAAATACATTAAAAAAAATCCAGCTAATTGCCGAGGCAACATTTCAGCTATTTATTTAGTTGAAATTGATGTACTAATATAACTAAAACTAAATAAATAATTTAAAAATAAATATAAAAATAAAATATAAATATATTTTAAAAAATTAAAACAAAATTACTCAAGTTTTTACCTAAAATTAAAATGAAAATGGAAAACTAATTCAAAACATTATTAAAAAATACTAGTATTTGGAAAATGGCTAAAAAAGTCAGAACAGCAACCAGTGTTATTATAGTTAAAACTAAAACCATTTAGAAAAAAAAAAACTGTGTTACTTAAAATAAAATAAACATTAACTAAAATAAATAAAATACATAAAATGCTTATTCTTTTCCATTCTAGTTGCCAAAGCAACATTTTTCATATTCATTTGGTTTAACTTTATGAACTAAAATGAATAAAATAAAAAATAAATAAAATAAAATAAAATAAATAAAAATCAAACAAAAGACAAATAAATAAAAACTATATAGACACATTTAATAATAATAAAAAATAAATAAATAAATAAAAAATAAAATAAAATAAAACTGTCAAAAGCTTTAACTAAAATTAAGATGGAAAATATAAAAACTAATTCAAAATATTAATAAAAACTAACAGTATTTGGAAATGGGAAAAAGTCACAGCAGCAACCAGGGTTATTATATTTTAAACTAAAACCATTTAAAAAATTGTTACTTGAAATAAAATAAATATTAACCAAAATGAAATAAAATATATATTATTTTGTCCATCTATTTGACAAGGCAGCATTTTTCATATTCATTTGGTTTAACTTGATGTACTATAATGACCAAAAATTTAAACAAAACAAACAAACAAAAAAAAAAAAAAAACTCTAAAGAAAAATAAATAACTCTGCAAACACATTTAAAAAATAAATTAAAATGAACAAAAACACGACAAAATTACTAGTTTTAACTGAAATTAAAATGAAAACAGAAAATAGAAAAATAAATAACTCTGCAAACACATTTAAAAAATAAATTATGGTATTTAAATAACCTATATTTGGCCTTTTTTGTTCTTATTAACAAACAAACAAACAAAAAAATCTGTTGTTTCTAACATATTCTGTTCACTCATTATAATTTCACATGTAAATATAGCTGAAATCACAGCACAGCCATTGTCTTTGTATATGCCAATTTTGTCAGATGACCTCTTACAGCGCAGAGCAGCTTATTCATTTACTGCATATCGTTTTAATGAGTTGCACTGACAACAAGAACACAAATATATGCAAATGAGAAGTTGGTTGTATTTCGTCATCTAGCTACTATTCAAACAAGCTTTGGCTATGGAAGGCAGACGGGGCCAAAAGTCTTTAAATAGAACACATGAAATTTGACTGCGTCAACACACACACTCTTCAAACCAACTGATGCGTTATCCCTCATGAACAAATATAGAGTCAATTTTAAAATAATATCCCCTTTTTCAAATCGAGCCGTTCTCAGATGCCTGTCGGTGTGCCGTCACACCCACAGAGGACACTCCCACGATAGCTGACTGACATGAGCGTCTTACCTCAGATCAGCTGTAACAGTCCAACCTCTTTTTTTAACACCGGAGCAGGGATGTAAGTTAGACAAGAATATCTCAGATTGAGCGATTGAGATGTTGTGTTGCTGGATGTAATAATGAACATAGTGGTCGTCATTTACTCCCGACATCTGAGCCGCTGAAGATGCTGTGGATTATGTTTGTTTGTGAAGGGAATGCACCTCCCGATCTACATATATCCCTCTATGTTCACGCAAATCATTCATGATCCAGCTTCACTTACAGCACAAGTGAGTATAAGCGTTTTTCATGAATTTTTTACGATCGTCTTTCCTAATAATGTGCTAGTTAGCAAGTTTAGCGGCTAAATGCAGCTAAAGTAAACAGGCTCGTCACTCCACAGAGAGAAGAGAGGGGCGGGGCGAGCAGAGCTCATTAACATTTAAAGCAGCCTCGACCAGAATGAGATGATTTTTGCAGAGCTGATTTTGGGTGTTGTTTTACACAACCATTGAGAATTTTTAACCAAAGTATATTATAGACTTTTCAGTAAGACCCTAAAGAATCATATCAACTTGTGGAAAATGGGCATCCGATGACCCCTTTAAAGGAGAAGCCCACTTCTAAAACAAAGATTCACATGTAATGTACTCACCCCCTTGTCATCCAGGATGTTCATGTCTTTCTTTCTTCAGTTGTAAAGAAATTATGTTTTTTGAGGAAAACACTTCAGCATTTTCCTCCATATAATGGAGTGATATGGTGCCCCGATTTTGAACTTCCAAAATGCAGTTTAAATGCGGCTTCAAACGATGTAAACGATCCCAGTCGAAAAAAAAAAGTGTCTTATCTAGCGAAACTATCAGTTATTTTAATAAAAATAACACAATTTATATACTTTTTAATGTCAAATGCTCGTCTTGTCTTACTCTGCCTGGACTGTTTTTGTTCCGGTTGACAGTTAGTGTATGTGGAAAAACTCCCATCTCATGTTCTCCCTCAACTTCAAAATCGTCCTATATCACTGTTTTACCTTTTTTGTTAAGGGTGTTTGATCTTCTTTGTATGTTCACTTTGTGTCTGTACATCTGCAGTGATGTAGAATGGTTTTGAAATGATTTTTGAAGTTGAGGGAGAAAATACGATTGGAGTTTTTTGACAAACCCTAACTGTCTTGAGTCACAATACACAGAGTTCAGGGAGAGAAAGACAAGACGAGCGTTTGAGATTAAGTAGTATTTAAATTGCATTTTTTTAATGAAAATAACCAATCATTTTGCTAGATAAGACCCTTCTTCCTCGGCTGGGATCGTTTACAACTGCATTTGTAATCGTTTGAAGCCGCATTTAAACTGCATTTCTGAAGTTCAATATCGGGGCACCATATCAGTCCGTTACATGGAGAAAAATGCTGAAATGTTTTCCTCAATAAACATAATTTCTTTACAACTGAAGAAATAAAGACATGAAGATCTTGGATGACAAGGGGGTGGGTAAATTATCTGTGAATCTTTGTTTTGGAAGTGGACTTTTGGCCTCATCCGCTTTCCATATTTACCAACAATGACAGCTTTTGTACCTTTTTTCTGTTTGTTTTGAGAGTGTTGCATCATGGTGGAAACATCCACTAGTCTTTATAAACCATCTGAACGTATGAAAACCAGCTTCTTCGTCTCTCCATGGCTGGAAATCCAAGTGTTTTCATGTTGCTTCCAATTCCAAGGATTATTTGTCATCTCCAGAGTAAAGGATTTTTAAAAGTCAACCTGCAGCCCCTTCCTCTTTCTCTCTCTCTCTCTCAATCCCCCTGACGCTCGGCAGCTCCAATCGATGCAGTATTGATCAACTCTCTCTATCGCTGGCCAACCAGACTAATCACCCAAACACAAGCTCAACACTCTCACTCTCACATACTGTAAAGCTAAACAACACACACATGCAGCGTCACACACACTTCATCATGCATGTGGGTTTATTCTAGCGTTTTCCTCTTTTTTACATGCTTAGTGTGCGATTTGAAGTCTCGTTATGCTGCCGTGCTTATTTAATGTTAAATGTTAGATTTAGGACGTAATATAGATGAGTCCACTGTGCTGTTTTCATCTTGATTTGCTTATTGTGAAGCAGAATCTCCGTTCTCAGAATAAATGACATGCTTTCCTCACACTCTGTCTCCAGCATTTTCCATCCTCCTTTGTTCCCTCACAAAATCAATATGCCTGTGGAAGGGAAAAAATGAGGCTGCCATATTTCTCCTCTGGTTATGATTGGAGGTTTGAAAAGATCCAGGTGCGGATGAGAACCAGGGCATCTTTAAATGCAAGCATCTAGTTTAATATGCTGAACTAATATACTTTAACACAGAATTCATCAATTCATTAGTGATATTTGCTGTTTGAATGATGTCGCTTTTTGTAGGATGATAAAAGAAATTACTTCTGATAGTTAAAAGAATTGCACAAAGGACTATTAGGATGGACACTGAGTACATGAGCTATAAACTGATTACCAGCTATATAACAATATTCTCAAATAAACATGTTTAATGTGAAACATTTTAATTTGATAAAGGAGAATGTTTTTAGCTGCAGTTAAACAACACTTAAAACTAAATAGAGAAATGCTTTAATATTCACTTGCATTTTTAATATATTTTATGCAATATATGACTTGTAACAACAATTAACCATAGTTCTTATGTCATGATATTGAGACCTAATACCTAATAATTAATAATATTGCACATGCTGGGGTGCTATTTTACTGATTACATATATATATATATATATATATATATATAAAATATGTATAATATAAAATATTTTCTAATAAATGTAAAACATTTATTTAAAAATAAATGCTACTAATAACCAAGAAAAATATTTAAAAATAAAATATATTAATAATAATACTGAAACACTTTAAAGAATATATATTATAGTAATTTATTTAATATATTTAATGTTTTAAATAGATGCATGGAACACCATGTGCTCATTGAGTCATGTGCAGTGTGTCCAGTTATGTTTAAAGGATAATTTAATATTTTTTACTGATTTACTTGTCACATTTTAGATATGAAAGGTCAAGTTTAGATTTTGGAAAGTGGGATATGACACCCAGAGCACTGTGCACTGCAAACTTTGTAATAAATGAATTCCCAGCAAAATTCTCATATGACAGAAATAGTAGAATGGGTGCATGGGTACATGCAAAACTGCATCTAAGCATTTGAACTGAAAAGAAAGCATTTTTAAGAGCTAATAAAGCAGTTACTGAACTCTGATTCCTTGACTAATGTCATTCTGATTGACTGTCACGTTCCTCTGTTCTCTGCTCCCATTGGCCGGCGGTGTTTGATGAGAGCTTCTCATTGGTTCACATTCATGGTTTATCAGCTGATATTAGGTGATCAATTAATCCCTGCAGTAAATGGGCTCTGATTACGTATGGCTCTGTCAACATGAGATAAGAGCGCCGTATCATCCCTCACTGACTGGACAGAGCCGACCCGATCAAATCAGCCGTGGGCCTGCAGTGGACACTGGTGACCCGCGAGTGGAGCGGAGTTTAACATTCACCTGCAACTTCTGGGAAAAGCTCCTTGGGAAAAAAAAAGATGAAAGCTAGAGTTTTTATAAATAGTTCCTGTTTGAGAAAGCTAAAATCACTTTACATTTTATTTATTGGCATTTATAAACCTGAAAATATTTACCTTATTTTTAAATGTAAAAGCAGAGTTGTCATTTGTTATTTAAATGTGTGAGACTTCCGGTGTCATTCGCTTCCAGTTATTTTACCTGTACAAAAACAGCTCCTTATGCTGCTTGATATCACAAACATAAATAAAACACACTTTTGAGAACCTTAATAAAGACCAGATAACTTTGAACAAACATTCTGTTAACATTATGTTTTAAAAATGTTACAATGTTACAATTTCAAATGTTACAAATGCTACAGGAACATTCCATTTTACCATTGTACAAACATTATGGAAACGTTACATTTGAATGTTCTCTGAAAATTTTGAAACTAGATAAAAAAAAAAAAGTTTGTCTAGACAAACTTTAGGTTGGCTTGAGAAAGCCTAGCATGCTTAACATGTTGTTAGCATGTTTCTGGCATGACTCGCAAATTACTAACATGCTTCTAGCATGATTAGCATGTTGCTAACATGTTTCTAACATTATTGGCAGGTCGTTAGTAAGTTGCTAGCATATTTATAGCACGATTGACAAGTTGTTAAAAAGTTGCTAGCATGTTTCTAGCATGTTGCCAGCATGATTAGTAAGTTGCTAGTATGTTGCTAACATGATTAGCAAGTTACTAGCATGTTTCTAGCATGACTAACAAGTTGCTAGCATGTTTCTAGTATGATTAACAAGTTGTTAGCATGTTTCTAGCATGATTAGCACATTGCTAGCATGTTTCTAGCATGACTAGCAAGTTACATGCATGTTTTAACATGATTTGCAAGTTGCTAGCATGTTTCTAACATAATTAACAAGTTGTTAGCAAGTTGCTAGCATGATTAACAAGTTGTTAGATTGTTGCTAACATGTTTCTTGCATGATTGGCAAGTTGTTAGCAAGTTGCTGGCATGTTTCTAGCATGTTGCCAACATGATTAGCAAGTTGCTAGTATGTTGCTAGCATGATTAGAAGTTGCTAGCATGTTTCTAACATGATTAACAAGTTGTTAACATGTTTCTAACATGATTAGAAGTTGCTAACATGTTTCTAGCATTATTATCAAATTGCTAACATGTTTCTAGCATGACTAACAAGTTACTAGCATGTTTTAGCATGTTGCTAGCATGTTTCTAGCATGATTAACAAGTTATTAACATGTTTCTAGGATGATTAGAAGTTGCTAACATGTTTCTAGCATTATTAGCAAATTGTTAGCATGGTTCTAGCATGACTAGAAGTTGCCATCAGCGTCAATAGGTTGGCGGTTAGTGCGCCGACATACAATGCAATTGCGCTCCATTCATCGCTCCATCGAACCCGGCCCGTGGTCTTTTGCCGGTCCCACTCCCCTCTCTCTTCAGCCAATGCTTTCCTGTCTGATCTACACTGCTCTGTCCAAATAAAGGCCTAAAAAAATCCAAAAGTAAAAAAAAATCTTGAAGTTGCTAGCATGAATAAGTTGTCAACATGTTTCTGGCAAGTTGCAGTGTTACAAATGTTACAGGAACATTCCATTTTACCATTTTACAAACATTACAGAAATGTTACATTTGAATGTTCTCTGAACATTCTGAAACAAGTACAAATAAGTAAAAAATATTAGACAAACATCCAACTAAAACATTTTAGAAGAAAATCCCATGAGTGATGTATAAATAATGTTTTTTTTTTTTTGAGAACTTTATTAAAGAGAACTTTAAACAAGCATGCTATTAATATGACTGTAAGAATGTGTATTCATAACTTAACCTTGTCAGAACACTTTGTGTCAGAATGCTCCATTTAAGTTGTGCACTTACAGGGTAATGAATGGTAAGTCTCACATTCTCAGAAAATATCTTACTGTGTACTCCAAAATAAAGGTAAGGTCAAGTCAAGTGGATTGCATTGTTGAATAGTATTTTATACAGTGTTGTTCTGGTACATTACATCATAAAACCTGTGTGTGCAGAAAGACGCTGCTCCGTTTGAAACTGGGCCAGAGCCTCTGATTTCACTGCGTTTCCATAGAGATTTCAAATATTTTTGTCCTAATAAATTCACTCTCTCCCCTGTCAATGATAGAAACGCAGCTCCTGTGCTGGAGGACGAGAAAAACAGAGTTTGGCATTCAGCGCTACAGTAGAGTCCAGCACAGATTGTTGTGTGCAGAATAGAGATGAGACAGAGCTGACTGCACGAGAAGATCAATATCCATTCTCAATATGCTCTGCACAGCCATAACACAACATGTGTGCATGTACATGTGTGGGCATTTTCATGTGCTGGGTTGTAGTTATGTGGGCACCACTGTTCAAATTTACGATTCATGATTCAAATCATTAACCTGATGAATTTGACCCACTACCACTCATGTACCCACATAACTAGGCTACTATTTTGCACAAAAAATATGACATTTAATTTGTATTATTCTGTTATATTTGCCTTGATTTTTATGCATGTCCTTGTTCTGCACTGGACATTCCTGTTACCAACTCCTCGTGTGTATAAAAACACTTGGCAAGCTCTTTCAGATGCTGATGAGCAGCCCATTTCTTTAACTTTTTGGGGGTGATATTGTGTAGGCCTATATATAATTAAATTTTAATTAAAACATTGTGATGGTGTGTATGTGTGTTGAAATACACCGCGCATAAAAATGTTTAATTAACAGATGCATAATGAAAAAGTGTGGTTGCGTACTAGTTTGTAGCGCAAATAGTTGTACAGTTTACTGCACTGTTATTCTTCTATAGCGGTTAATGAATTGGAATTCTCGCAGCTTACTTTTGAATTGCGAAATAAAAGGTGGATAGTAATTGATGTGTATGCAAACATGTATTTTTAATATAGCTTGGTTTTATTTCTCTGGGCAAAAAATAAGAAAGAAAGAGAAAGAACGAAAAGGGAAAAATGCAAAATGGACCATTTTCTCTCTCCCTCTCTTTCTCTCTCCCTCTGTAGAATTGATCGACTATTCCTTCTCAATCCATCTCTCTGTCTGTTTCTTAGCAACCGGTGCTCCAATGAATTTAAGGCCTGAGATGTTTTATTATTTCATTTATTTATATATTTTTTGTAAAAGATGCTTCCTGCATGTGTTAGAGTTGATCTGGTAATAATTATAAAAGGAGCATGTTTGGACTGCTAAAGAGCAGCTTTAGGTGCCGTTCGGGGCAAAAGTCATTGATCAGCATACATATTTCATAATCTGCAGAGGAAAAGCTATCGGATCAATCGGATGTCATTCTTTATCAGCACCTGTTCGCCAAATGTCACACTATTGAAGAGCATCATGATCTAAAACGACCTCAAAATGTGTAACAACTGTACGCTGCGTTTGCATTGCAACATGTGACAATAACAAAAAACGCATATTTATATGCATATAAAAGGCCTATATTCATATGCATATAATATGATCTTCATTCAAATGCAGCGATACACTTTCTGCGGCGAAATCATTTCTAAGCTCATACACTTATAATGAAGTATTTTGACGCATGTCATATGCATATACCCTGCAGGAACAGCGCCTGTGAGAGTTGAAGGCATTTGTCTCATCGATTGCTGCCACAGTCATGTTTGAATTATGAATTTATCCACATGCACAATCGTCTTAAGGCCTGAAGCCACATGATGCTGTTTTCATTATGAAAACCTTTCTTTTTTCTGTCAGCCGTTTCCCACACAGACATTAAGCAGAAAATACGTATAAAATAATTAAAAAAAAATAATAAAAACAAAACTGCATTTTAATATTAAATAAAAAGTAAGCATGGCTTAACATAAAATAGAATAAAATTCTCAAACGCAAGGAACGCGCGTAAGTAAATAAAACGAATTTATACAGCCTACAAACATAATATCTTGTCAATAAAAAAAATTGTTTATATGGGATACTGGATTTTTATTAATAGCAATAATAATAATAATAAATATTTCCAAATTCTATCTAGTTAATTCTAAAACTAACTGCTAATTTTAATGTTTATTACAGAATTTGAGAGTTGTACTATAAATATTTCGATGGCAATTTTATCTCATTTTAAAAAGTTCAGGAATCTTTTTAAATGAAGAATGTGAACTTCACATGAGCAAATAAGTCTTCCGAACGTGCAGTACATATAACTAGTTTTTATAGGTAGATATTTAATAATAAATAAAATAGCCTATTCTAAATGAATTATGCCTGTTAATTTTCCATGATTATCCGATAATATTTTTTGTTTTGCAAATTTGTTTTACACGCAAGGACGATTTTAAACCGTTCTTCATGAAAAACTAAATTACAGATGGCATCTGTTTAGATTAGCGTTCAAACATCAATGTTAATGAGTTACAGGAGAGTGATAAATGTCCTTTATCTTCTGTGTTTCAGAGAGAAGCCGAACTCCGTGCGCGCGTCTGATACGCGGCGGCACGGCGGAATTTACAGGCGCTCTTGTCGATCAGGTTTCGTCTTATTTCGTGTTTCAAGAGGTTAATTTGCTGCGTAAGACCCAAAATCTGTGTATTTCCATTGACCTAAAGGCTATTGATTTCCGATCGCATCGATACAGGAGGGCGCAGATCGTCCGTCTTTCCTCAACATCACAGAGAAGATCTGAAAACACGGACATCTGCTGAACGCGATTCCGACCCTGTTCTGACAGGGAGAAAAAGTTAAGTGAGAGCACATGAAAAATAAAAACTTTATAAAAACATATAGTCCGAAATATTACTTTTAAAAAAAGAGAGAGTAAAACGTTGGTTATTTGAAAAGAAATGTAAATTAATTAAACAGAACCTGAAATAGGCATTAATCAAATTTTGTGATAAACATCAGCGTTTGAACAGGCAATAACTCACCGTATATTCTTTTCCCGTAGTATTTTAAAGCTTTAATGTAACAATTTTATGTGTTTAAACTCAAAATATATTAATTCAATGTCAAAAACTTTTTGCATGTTTTTAAAATATAAATCTTTAAAAAATGTTTTAAATGAAATAGGGCCTAATCATATTTAACCGACATCGGACAGGCCCTCTTGGAAAATGTGTTATTTCTTATTAAAAATGAAACTAACAATTTAGCATTGTTATTTTATAATTATATATTCAGTATTAATAATTATAATAATAATAATGATGTTTAATAATTTACTAGATTAATATATAAAATTATTTACAATAATTAAACCACTAAAATTAACAAGCTAACATTGCTAAAATATCAAATATTTTTCATAGTAGAGATAGCACGTGAAAGACAAAACAAAACAAATAAAAAAAAAAATCATAACGATTGTAAAAGATTGTGAAAGTCCTTCTTTGACTTTCTCTGGTTGTGTGTCTCCCGCTGATGTCCACACCTCAGGCCTGATCAATATCATCAATGACCGGGATAAACTGTCTTTTATCGTATAAAAATAGACAAAAGTTCCCATCAAACAACATTTGCAAAGCAAAGATCAAATAGAGAAAAAAAAAAACTGCATGAAATTCGGGTCCAACATAACTTTTTTTTTTTAGTTAGCCTAACTGAAACGTTTTACTTATTTAACAAAAATCAATAAGATATTAAAATTAAAAATACACAAATAGGCTAAAATGAGCAAATATTGTGTCGACATAATTTGAAGCCGCATCTCTTTAAATTTAGAAACGAATATTAAAGAAAACAAAACTGGGTATTAATGACCATTAATAAATTGAGTAATTTGTAAAATTCAGCTGCAAAAAGAATACCCGAAATATGCTTTCCATTATGTTTCTACAAAATAAAAAAGCTAGGCTGAAAAAGCATACTGTAAGTTAATTAATAAACTACTAGGAACTGAGCACAGCCGGCCTAAACAGGTTGCAGATTAATGCTGATGATTTCAACATTATATATTGGAATGATTGCAATAATAATTGCCGTCATATCAAATAAATCTTCATTAGAACATTTTGCCATTTTTTTAATGCATTTAAATAACTGCAAAAACTAGTAAAGTTTCACACACTCGTGCACATCAAGACACCTTTCTGTTTTGGCAAATACATTTAAAGATTAGTCAAATGTGCGTTTGCATTTAACATTTTATACATTTTAATACACACATAAATTTATACAGAACTGCAGTGCATAAAGTAAGCCCCACTCATAAAGACTCACACATCGGTGTCCTGTTAAAGTCTTAAAGCGCGCACCGAGCCGGTGGGTGAATTAACGGCGAGCGGCCGCGCACATCCATCACGCCGGTGGTCAGGCAGCCGATACTGAAGCTCCAGAGCCGCTGCGCCGCGCACAGTAACCGATTCACTGCTGGCTCGAGAAGCGTAATTTATTTCCGATAGAAGTGCTCATCAATAGAGGGACATTAAAGCGAGAAGACACAGAGCTCATTTGTGTAACGTTGACTAAGACAGCTCTAAAGTGAGGCCATTACTTCTGCAGGCCTACAGGCCTCTTGGAGATACGTGTTGCAAGATCTTAAAAACACCCTAAACAAAACAACAAAGAATTATAATAATTAATAATGTACCTGGCAGACCCAACTTTCACAAACGAGCCATGATTCAAGTAGTACATTTAATATTACTAGCAGCATTGTTGTAAAATGTTTTTAATGCGAGCTAAAAATGCACTTAGTTCGTGTACATTTAAATCCAATCATATTGAACAATTTTGTTAATTAACCTGATTAAATGATGTTGCACAATTCTAAAAGGCAAGCTTAAATAACTCTTTAAAATTAATAGCACTTTTTACAGCATGATAAATTAGTAGAAAATCTGTAGTATAATCAAAGAATTATAGTGATCTAAAATGTTATGAAAAATAAAAATGAAACAAAATACAGCTTTATTCAAAATAAATAAAAAATAAAAACATTAATACTTATCGATTTGTGCTCACATACAAACCGAAGTGGATTCTGCATCTGTTGCAATATCTCGCAAGCAAGTTTACATTAAACAATATTATTACATAAATGCTATCTTTTATATGATATTATTATTATTACAGAATATACCTGTGGTTTTAAGGAGGTCGTCGACTGCGGCTCGCCGAACCTTCTCCTCCTCGCTTTGCGTTGATTCTTCTCTGCACCAAAACTTTCTGACCTATGCGGCCCCCCTCACCCCGGGTCAAAAAACATAATTAATCAGTGTCAGTCGATATATTGATCAGATTTATCAATGACCACCCAAAAGGAACTACATGCATTTCGTGCCAGCGCAGGAGAGCTGAACAGTTACCCGACATGAGCATCACCACTTACAAGAGAGCTTTTAAATCTAAAAAATGGTTGCATGGAAAATTATGATAGAAAACTAGAATCATATAATATTTTTAAAACATCATAACTTGATTTATTATATTTTTTATGGTCCCACATGTGAGTCTTTTAAATACAGTCTTATTGAAATGATCAAGCATCAAAATTATTATTATTTTTTTTTTTTTTGAATAATACTAAAAAAAAACAGTTCATGTTAGAGAGGTTGGCAATTACTGTACAATTATAAACATATGACTACAGGTTAGCATGCCACATATTTGTTGTTGTATAAATACTATATTATGAAAGAGGCCATACTTTTTTGTTTGGATATTAACCTGGTCATATATATGCCTTTTAATGTAGTTAATAATAAAAATAACACACACACACACACACACACACACACACACACATACATACATACATACATACATATACTATATACATATGAAACGATAACCGGTTTGACGATAAATCATGATAAAATTCCCCACGGTTACTATTGCATTGCCGTTTCTTATTTTAATTATCATTAAAACCGTATTCGATTACCGCGGTTTGAACAAGTGATGATAAATAAATACTATCCAGCATAAAAGCAAAGTTTAACAGCCTCATGTATGCACAGCACGTTTTGTGTAAAAGCATGGCAGAAAGCTTGGAAGTTTTAAAAGCGTGCTCAGGGAATTATACAAAAAAATACATGAACTAATTAAATGAATGTAAAGGTTTTGATTCGAATTTTGTTACATTAACTCAATGTAATACCTAATAAAATAGTGTTCTTAATCGCAATGCTGTTTTGTCCACGAAGGTTACGGAAAACAGCTGTATTTTTGCTGTTCCATAAGCGCCACCTAGTGTCAGAGAGTGGATTTACAGAGACGTACATTTACACATTTGCATGCCCTGCTGTAAATTTGGACATGTTGATGAAAAACAAGCTTATGTGGATTCTACACATTTTAACAATTCGGATAAGGTATCTACAATTATTTATGGAGCAGATAAAATACATATGTGACCCTGGATCAAGTTGCAAGGGTATATTTGTAGCAATAGCCAAACATGCATTGTATGGGTGAAATGTATTGATTTTTCTTTTATGCCAAAAATCATTAAGATATTAAGTCAAAATACTAAAAAGATATTTAGTAAACTTCCTACCGTAAATATGTAAAAACTTAATTTTTTAATAGAAATGTGCATTGCCAAGAACTTAATTTGGACAACTTTAAAGGCGATTTTCTCAATATTTTGATTTTTTTTTCCACAGTTGTGTCTCGGCCAAATATTACCATGTCCCAACAAACCATACATCAATAAAAAGCTTATTTATTCAGCTTTCAGATTATGTATAAACCTAAATTTTGAAAAATTGACACTTATGACTGGTTTGTGGTCCAGGATCACTTATTAATTTTGACTTAACCTTTTTCTTTATTTAAATGCTGAAATGTAAGGTTTGCCATTTTATGAAAGCTTTTCAAAGCTTTATTTGAAAATTTCATACAGGTTATACTGTTGTCATTTAAAATCCGGACGTCATAATGTTATTGTTTTAGTGTTTACGCAAACAAAAAATAATTTTATTTGTTGTTTGTTGATTTTAAATATAAAACTTGGTGAAATGATTTATGTGTCAGTCCTTTTTGAACATTTCCAGCACATTTTAACAATACCGTGATAATACTGATAACCGTGATAATTTTGGTCACTATAATCGTGATAAGATATTTTCATATCCTTACATCCCTAGACATATTCATATATATAATAAATGATCAATCCGAAATGCATGCTGTTATTTTATTATATATAAGTCTATATAATACATAAGCAGAACCTATACTAAAATAATGAATATGCTATACAATGGGCAAATATTTAGCGGTTTTCTTTCTATCTTTCTAGACTAGGAGAAAGCGAACTCACGCATTCAGCACCGCGGCCAGCGCACGTCATGCGCGCACACTCACACTCTCACAGATACGTTCTCTAGTTCAAAGACAGACTCGCCTCCCGCCTCTCGGTAGAAGCGCTGTTGTGCAGCGAACGAGACACACGCGCACCGAACGCTCCGCGTGCGAGAGTGAACGGCGATTTAACCAGGACAAAAGCTTCGGCGCGTCATGTTGGACTGACTGGCTTTGAAATCGATGGATTGGTTTTGAAATCGTTTCGGGGGAAAATAAGGTCTTTTCTGACAGCGGTCTCACGATGGAACTCACGATGGAAAACATTGGAAACATGCACGGCGTTGCGTCGCACTCGCAAGCGGGGGACTTGATGAATTCCTCGCACGGCAGACCGTCGACGGCTTCCCACCGGAACTTGGTTTCCCACGGGCGCTCGGCGATGGTGTCCAGCATGGCTTCGATACTGGAGGGCGCCGGTGAGTACCGGAGCGACCCCGCGCTGTCGGGCCACCTGCATCCGGCTATGACCATGTGCGAATCGGGCATGAGTTTGTCCAACACGTACACCACGCTCACGCCGCTTCAGCACCTGCCGCCTATCTCTACGGTCTCAGATAAGTTCCACCATGCGCACCCGCACCCGCATCACCACGCCGCGCACCAGCGCCTCGCCACCGGCAACGTCAGCGGGAGTTTCACCCTCATGCGCGACGACCGCGGCCTGGCGTCCATGGGCAACTTGTACGGCCACTATCCCAAGGAGATGTCCGGCATGGGCCAGCCGTTATCCCCGCTCTCCAACGGCCTCGGTTCTCTGCACAACTCCCAGCAAGCGCTGTCAGCCTACGGGCCCGGTGCGCACCTCCCCAACGACAAGATGCTCTCGCCGAGCGGCTTTGAGTCTCACGCGGCTATGCTTTCCCGGAGCGAGGAGCACCTCGCGCGGAGTTTAGGCGGCCACGGGCACGGCATGATCTCCAATCTCAACGGCATGCACCCGCACAGCCACCTGCACTCGCAAGCGAACGGATCCATGCTGGCCGACAGAGAACGGCACGGCGGCGGGGGAGCGCAGAGCGGCGGCTCGGGGCAGGTGGAGGAGATCAACACCAAGGAGGTGGCGCAGAGAATCACGGCCGAGCTCAAGCGATACAGCATACCTCAAGCCATTTTCGCCCAGAGGATCTTGTGTCGGTCCCAGGGAACACTGTCGGACCTGCTGCGCAACCCGAAGCCCTGGAGTAAACTCAAGTCCGGCCGAGAGACTTTCAGACGGATGTGGAAATGGTTACAAGAACCTGAGTTTCAGAGGATGTCCGCGTTGAGGCTTGCAGGTAAGTCATCAACACTTGCACATGGCCAGGATTGAGGAAATTTACTCAGACAAAACACACATTTTACGCTCTTAAAAATAAAGGTTCCAAAAGAGAACCTTTTAAAAACCTTTCTGAAAATAATCTTTCTCTTATAGCTTAAAGAACATTCACTCTAAAAAATAAAGGTTTCAAAAGGTTTTTTTTCTCAGATATGCCATAAAAAGGTTCTTTATTGGCATCGATGGTTCCATTGAACATCCATGGAACCTTTGCAAAAAATGCAGAAATGGTTCTTTATAGTCGGAAAAGGTTCTTTAGGTTTTTAAAATGTCCCTAAAATTGGTTCTTTTAAGAACCGTTCACTGAAAGTCTCCTTGGGGAACCAAAAATGGTTCTTCTATGGCAAAAACACCCTTTTGGAACCTTTATTTTTAAGAGTGAAGAACCAATTTTGGTTCCTCAAAGATCCTTTCAGTAAACAGTTCTTAAAAGAACCATATTTTAAGAACTATTCTACTATAAAGAACCTTTTGTGCAATGGAACGGTCCAGTGGATATTGAAGGTTTTTCGCGGAAACATCGTGTGCATAACAAAAAAGATTCAGCTGTATAGTCTGAAGTTATAAATTGACCAGAAAAAAAGCATTGAAGAATTAGGAGAATTAAATGGCGGGTTTGTACCATATTACTATTAATATTTGGCAAAACACCTTTTTAAAACAAAGCTAAAGTTTCTTTAGTTCAATCTAGAAGCTCTGTTTTACAAACAGGGACTTTTATGACACCTAAACATATAATTTAGCACATCTGATCTCATCTGGTGATATTTAGAACAGGCTTTTACGTAAAAGTGACTGTGTAAAACCTTTTGAGACACAAATACACATTCACATCGCATCTTTGAGGAAAAATACACAAGCAAATGTGCTTCTAGCCATTTAAAGATGCAGTATATTAATGCTTTTTAAATTATATTTACAGCAGAATTGATGATCATACATTAGGCCCATCTTCCAATTTCTGTTTTTGATGTTAAAGGTTCTTTACACCTTTCGAAACGGAACCTAAAAAGGCATTTGACAGTAAAAAGGCTTCTGATTTTAATACAAGCCAAAGAACCCTTGTCTGGTGCGATTGAGGGCCATTTTTCTAGAGAGACGCCTTGGTTTTAAAGAGTGTTCCGGACTGGATGACCATCAAACATTACAGAACGATTTGCTGTCAGAGGCTGATAAGGGGATGGAGCGACGACAGATGGAGAACGCAGCTCGCGGGATTCTCGTAAATGGTCACATTTGTGTTTTCCGCTGGGTGTCCCCTCGTCCTCGGGGTCCATTTGATACCCCTCGACTCTCAACGGGGCTCGGAAAAGCCGCGGTGCAAATAAGCGGAGCGCGCGCGCGCACGTGCGTTAGGGAGCGTGACCTCCACCTGATCGATAGCGCAGTTTCCCAGCGTCCCTTTGAAATGGAGCGCAGATCAATGGTCGATTCGGACCTGAGAGGCGGCTAAGCACGCTGACGTTTAATTTACCTCGCTTTGTTTTAACACCCTGATTATGCGTCTGTTTCCACGCACGCGTGACGCGCCTGCATTTGCATGCGTCTGATGGGGACATTGGATTTTACGCACTCATTGAGTAGGCAAATGGCCTCATTGATTAAAGAGAAGCGTTGATTAGACGCTCCAAACAAATTATAACGTGCAAACATATGGTAGCAGAATATTTTCAACGTTTACTGAAAATGTGCATTGCACATTTAGTGGTAGCATGCAATTATTACTTTAAAAAGTTGTTTCTACCTTACTTAACCGATTGCATAACCTGTTTTATATATAGTTAAACCTATTTTTTAAACAATATATACACAATATATTAAACTTACTTTGAACTTTTTTTATTTTAAAAAATATTATATTTAAAAATTTAATAATATACTATAAATAAAAAATATAATGCATCTAAAAATATTTGATATATAATATTTTCATTTAATTTATTTACATTTTTAGGCCAACTTTGAAAGTTGACACTGTGATCTCTGCAAGATTATATTAAAAATGCATGAAAGTATAGTAGTTGCTGACATAAAATAATACAAAAAAAAAATCGTAGTGAAACAACTAGTGCAACTGTGCGTGCATATAAATTTAAGTTGCATGAAAAAAAAAGTGTATTTACATGCAGAGATCTCAGCAATAAAGACACACACACACACACACACTTTCATTACTTGCAAAAAAGAACAAGTTTGTTGTAGTAAAGAGCCTAATAAAAGCAAAAGTGTGGTAGCATTAGAGCTGTGAAATACTGCACCACATCTATTCATCATATTGATATTCCAAATTTATTAGTATCCTAATCAATAGATATTCTCCGTTCATCTTTTGGGGGTTGTGTGGACTGAGGCCCATGAGACGCGTGTGGTTAGAGAGGGCAGCATTAGTGACCCGCGCGTGGACACATGTCCAATCTGTGTGCATTTGAATGTCTAATGGATCACTTGGCAACTGTGATTAATTGCTGCTCAGCACAACTAAGACATCCTTCCTCTCTCATTCTTACCCTCTCTCTCCTTCACTTTCTCTCTGAGATTATTCTGACTAACACAGCGCTCAGATCAGCATCAGAGGAATGTTAGTCATCTCTTACTCATCGTTTTACAAAATTAAACGTCCTGAACACCTACATGCATGAAAGAAATAAACACCACACAAGCTTTCTTTAATATCTCAGTTATAGAAAATGCCCTAGTAATGTCACGTTTCTTCTCGCAATGTAAACAAACAACCAAAACAAAAGGTTTGGTTGCAAGATCCATAAAGAAATGCAGTAACATTTTAATTTTTCCAGATAAAATAAATTTATATTTGCACTTAAAATCTTTAAAAAATATATATATAAATTACATTAAATATATATTAAAATTACTAAATAATAGAAAAATCAAGTTAAATTAAAAATGGTATTTGTTAACATTAGTTAATGCACTGTGAACAAATGTGAACTATATTAATACTCAATATTGCACAAATAAATATATTGCTCATTTGTTATTGTTAGTTAATGCATTGGCTAATTTTAACAAATGAGACCTTATTGTAAATATTACTATGATACACATTGTACTTCATTATATTTTTTCATAATCAGACTCATACTGCATTATGCATGCATATAAAGTACCTAAATTCTGTTTGTTTGTTTGTTTTTACCTATATAGTACAATGAAAACCACCTTAAAAACACAAATGGTAAAGAATGGCAAAGAAAGTTGATGAACCACAAGCTGAAATAAACAGGTGCACAATGTCATACACAAAAACAAAACAATAAAATAATGCAATAAACATTTGTTTCACAAGATAAAACCCTACAAACATGTAACTGATAAGAAGAAATGTAATTGTTTCAGTAAAAACCATCAAAAAACCCATCAATTTAAGAGTTTTTACTGTAAATTATAAGATGTACCTTTTCACTTTCAAAACTGCATTTTACTGTAAAATTACACGAAATGTCCCATTACATCTATTTCATTTTTTTATTGTATAAAGGAACTTACCATTAACCAATTAACAATCTTTTGCCGTCTAAATTACAATTATTTTGTTTGAGAAGAGAGCGCAATCAATCAAAAGTCAGATCTCAATATAAACTCAAACATTTCTCATGCATTTTATAGCTGGATGACAACTAGTGACTATTTGTGTCTGTTTAACGAATTCTAGTCGAAGCCTAACTGAAAACATAATTGAATTTCAGGTATAAAGCAGCAATAACATTTTCCTCACGAGGGCTGAGTAAGAACTGATTACTATTAATCGAGAGTGAGTTATTCATGCTTTGAAATGAGCAGCTGGTATGGTGAAAGGCTTTGGTGTGGTTTCAGGTCAGATATCTGTGTGTTTGTCTGCTGTATTATGTTCAGTGTGTCAGTCTGTTGAGGTCTGTGGTCTGAAACTGCCAGAGACAAAAGCGAGTCGTCAGCCATTTTGATACGGGCTGCTGTGACCAGACACTTACTCACACACATCCTCATTAGTCATTAATGCACATTTAATTTCTAAACAGCACTAAATCTCATTTATGGCATCTACCTGACCTATACTGAAAAAAGTGTCATTTTCAATTGTCTCTTAGAAAATGCTAGTCAATTACAAATAATAATAATAATAATAATAAATAACAGCAAGCAGTTTGGAAGTAGAAAGACTGAAATAGTATTTTCTTGTAAAATCTTTGTTTTATTTACAACTTCAAAAAATTCTAAATCATTTTTAAAGTCACTGTTGTTTAACAATTAATAAGTTGTTTATAAATTAATAATTATTTGCACAAATATCCTTAATAAATGTGAAAATATGTACAGAATATCCTCAGACTAGAAGTTTTGTGCAAAAACATTTTTTTACTGTAATATAGTTTGTTTAAAATGTACTTGGTAACCAAAAGATGATGGTTTCACGTATTTGCACTGGACTAACATTTAACATTTAACACTTAGCACTGACATTTAACAGTTTTAACTCGATTAACACGTAATGCACGAATATCCTTAATAAATGTGAAAATGTTTTACTGTTTGTAGAGAATATCCTCAGACCACAAATTTGGTGCATAATCAATTTTTTACTCAGAAATTGCTAGTAAATTTCACAAATTATTAGAAAAATGGCAAGGAACACTGAATTGTGTTGTTTTTTTTTACTGTAATATAGTCTGTTCAAAAATTAATAGGTAATCAAAAGATGATGGTTTCACGTACTTGCACTGAATTAATATTTAATGCACGAAGATCCTTAAAAAATTTGAACATGTTTTACGGTTTGAACAGGATATTCTCAGAACATAAATCTGACATATAAACCATTTTAAATTAGAAATTGGTAGTAAATTTCACAAACAATTACTGTATGAAGAAACAAGTAACACACTGAATTAAATGTGAAAGTTTGAAGTAGAAAGCCTAAAAAAGTATTTTATTGTAAAACATACTCCCATAATCTTTGTTTTATTTACAACTTTGAAAAATCTTTTTTTATGTGATACAGTCTGTATGTTTCAAAATTAATATGAAGAGATGGTAACAGGTTTACCTCAATTAACAATGCACAGACATCCTTAATAAATGTGAAAATGTTTTACGTTTTGTAGAGAATATCCTCAGACCATAAATGTGATGCATAATTATTTTCACTCAGAAATTGCTAATAAATTTCACAAGTTATTACAAAAAACGCCAAGTAACACTATGAATTAAGTGTGATTTTTTTTTTTTTTTTTTTACTGTAATGTAGTCTGTTCAGAAATGAATAGGTAACCAAAAAATGGTTTCACGTATTTGCACTGGATTAACATTTAATGCACAAAGATCCTTAAAAAATGTGAAAATGTTTTATGGTTTAAACAGAATATGCTCAGAACATAAACCTGACACAGAAACCATTTTCAATTAGAAATTGGTAGTACATTTCACAAACAATTACTGTATGAAGAAACAGCAAGTAACACAATGAATGAAATGTGAAATTTTAAAGGTTGAAAGCCTAAAGTAGTATTTTACTGTAAAACATACTCCAATAATCTTTGTTTTATTTGCAACTCTGAAAAATATATATATATATTTATGTGATATAGCCTGTATGTTTCAAAACTAATATGAAAAGATGGTAACAGGTTTAACATTTAACAGGATTAACACTTAATCCTGACATTTAACAGGTTTAACTCGATTAACATTTAATGCACAAATATCCTTAATAAATGTGAAAATGTTTTACGGTTTGTAGAGTATATCCTCAGACCATGAATTTGATGTATAAACAATTTTTACTAAGAAATTGCTAGTAAATTTCTGAAAAAAATTACAAAGAAGTGCAAGTAACACATTGAGTTAAATATGAAATTTTGAAATAGATAGCCTTTTACTGTAAAACCTACCCCAAAAATCATTTTTACAGTGTTCTTTGCTTCATAAAACTTAAAACTGAGAATATAGTGGCCAAAAATGAATTCTCTGCCTTATAAGCATTTTATGCATGCATAAATGAAACCATAAACGGCTGAGGTCGGTTTAAGCGTTTTATGTTCTGCAAACACTTTACAAGTGCAGAGATATTGATGCTCTAGAGGCTTTGGTAAATCCATCTTGTGCTGTGAAAACATCAATTGAGAATAAGCCTCTAATAGGGCTTTTTCACAGACACCAAGGGGGATTTTCAGCCCAATAAGAGGCTGTTTAATAACACGAACGTGAAACGTGAGGACGGTCGTGTTACGCTTTGAATCACAGACACGGCAGGAGACCAAAGCAAGTGAAGGACACTCGAGTGAAATCCACAGGAGAATCACACATCACACAGCAAGTGTGAAAATACTGCATATGACCATATTACACCAGTGAAAGAGCAGATAGAAACAATTCATTAAGCAAACAACTGCACTGAGATTCCTTTTACAAACCATTTCACAAATCATTGGAAATGCATTGAAATAATGCATGATTAATATGCATTGAATAATGTATGATTACTGTATTATCTTTGTTTTATTTACAGCTGTGAAAGATTTTTTTTTTTACAGTGTAATGCATGAACAATATTACATAAAACTAGGTTTTAAACCATATTTTAATGCATTACACACTTAATGCACTTAATATTTTAATGCATTTTACAAATGTTTTACTATACTTCAAGTCATTATGAATACATTTATAATGCATCATGCACATATCATAGAAAGTATTCACTAATGATTTCATTAAATCTATATGTGTATTGTACACAGATTGATATGGGAACGAATATTTCACTCTTTATATGCAGAAAATCAAATTAACAAACTATGGAAGCATATATTATAAAATTGGATAAAGTAATGCATTTTCTAGTCATTTCTTATAGTTTAGAGCGCAAAGAGATCAGCATCAGAATCATTTCGGTGACTCCCAAAGGACTGCAGTCAGACACTGAAATAAAATTACAGTTAAATTATGGACATCATAAGCAAAGCGCACAATAAAAATGCTATGCATAGGAAAAAAGAACAGTGGCAAGACTTTTTGCCTTTAGATGGTAAAAATATAACTAATTCACATCACAAACATATACATCTGAATGTGATTAAAGCTGTGCATCCCAAACCAGACAAACTGATGTTTTTAAGAGTCATTATCAAACTAAACTCAATGGTTTGATGGTGCAAACCTGGCAACCTTTGTTAAATCTGGTGATTATCTCATCCTGACACTGTGGTATCTACTTCAGACAGTCTGTGAATATGACACTAAAACACACTAGCAGCTTCACATTGTATTGACAAAGACACTTGTTCTCAAGTGTGTGTGTAAGAGTGAATGCGAGGGTTTTCCTCTTTCCCTGAGTCATGTTTGAGACACTGAGATCCGAGTGGTTTTACCAGAGTAAGTCTTTTGCTAATGTCAGCGGGTTGGTGCGCTCAGTTTCTCTCTCAAATTTGCAAAGCTTTCACTAAAGCTCATGTGCACAGTGTGAGTTGAGACACTAAATATCGTAAAACTAAAATGATTGCATTAAATCTAGTACATGAGTCAGTGACATACAAACACCAGCAGTCATATAAGAACATAAAGTTGATAGTTTACCAACAATCTACTTCAAATGCAATGCTTTGTCACATAATGAACTGAAAGTCAATCAAACGTGAAAATGGCACGGCCAAAACAAAATCGCCTTTAAAGTTGTCCAAATTAAGTTTTTAGCAATGCATATTACTAATCGAAAATTAAGTTTTTATATATTTATGGTAGGAAATGTACAAAATATCTTCATGGAACATGATCTTTACTTAATATCCTAATGATTTTTGGCATAAAAGAAACCTCAATAATTTTGACCCATACAATGTATTTTTGGCTATTGCTACAAATATTCCTGTGCTACTTATGACTGGTTTTGCGGTCCACGGTCACAAATGGGAAACTAGTGCTTATGTTTTTCAATATACTGCAGTATGTGCATGGATCATTTTTACATGTTTTACATTTTTACAGATTTATTGAAACACTCAATTAATATGCATTAATATTCATGTAGTAAGCATTAATATTCATGTATGTAAATATGCATGATGTGAGTGTATACATATATACATAGCTATTGTCTATATAGTTTTAATAATTTTTAAAATTTCACTTTTAGGTATTTTAATATATTACATTAAAACTAAAAACTAAAAATAGTTTTTACATTTTGTTTTGTTTCAGTTCACATTTATTTCAAGTATTGATTTATGATTTTAATTTTACTTTCAGTATTAGTTTACTATAATGAAACTAATAAATAAATACTATGCAGACCACTTTAAAAACAAAACAAAAATAAAATACAATAAAATTACTAAAATTTGATTAAATTAAATTAAACAAAATTTAAAGTGAAAACAGAAAATCTAAAAATAAAACCTAATTGAAAATATTAACAAAAAAATCTAATATAAAAGTGTTTATTGTATGATGTGAAGGTATACATATACATACCATCGTGCATATTTTACATATATCAACATTTATATACATATATTGCACATATATAAATATATACAGTACATATTTGTTTAAATACATTTTATTTAAACATTTTTGCTTAAATATATTCTACTTTATCATGCATACATCTATATTATTAAGTGTATTATTGAATATAAAATGGTATATATTAACAGTATATAGGCAAATATATAGTCAAATATTTTTCAGTATATGAAAAGTGGCAATTTCTTGCGTATTCAGTATATTAAACAATAAATTATTCTGTATATTTTCAATAGAAATTAAATAGCTTAATGTACTGTCCCTGAATGAGCAAATATTTTTTTGTGGATTTAGAAAAACGTACAACTAATTATGTATACAGTATATATTGATTGTCTCTTTATTATGTAAATAAGAAGCCTGTATTTGCATTAGAATCTTGCACTTTACATTAGCTGTCTGCATCATTTGACATTTAGTACAGTATTTGATTCGTCATTTTCGGATCTTGCCAACACCATTAGCAACAGTACAAACACAAGCCTTTCTACATTACAAATGTTTCTCCAAGTGCTGATTTCTACAGTGCAAGAAACACTCCATATAAATGACAGAACATTAACAGCAGTACAACAGCGAACAATGACAGCAGTCTCTCATAAAGCAGCTATAAATGTAGAAGCATTAATGTCATTATTCTACTGGCACTTATAAGGCAAAAGCAGCTCGTCTGCGGTATTTGAAGCCGATCGTAAACGTTGCTAGTATATTACACACTTTACTGCACACTGGGATCCAACACAGTACGCAGCTGCAAACACTTCAAATGGTTGAATGCAATATATTATCACATCGTCGCTCTACATTGAATCAGTTATAAATGAGTAAAATCAGAGGATCATGTGCCAAGATGATGTTAAAAACACAGGTCATATGATATTCAAATGCAAAATCATATATAACTAGAAAAGGAAGGACAAGTTGAGCCAGGCTTATTAACTGAAACCATTTTAAAAAAAGTGAAATAAAATAAAAAGTGTTTATTTTAGCTAAATTACTAAAACAAATAAAAATTATTATTTACCTATTATTATCTATTATTTTACTCTATTGTATTCTATCTATTATTTATATATTTTCAATTTTCAATGAAAGAAAAAAATAAGATTTTGTTGGGCATTTTTGTCATTTTTAGTAGTTTTTGGGGTTTTTTATGTCTATATATATATATATATATATATATATATATATATATATATTTTTTTTTTTTTTCACTTTTAGTTATTATAGTACATGAAGTTAAACTAAATAGCTAAAATGATTATTTTCTTCTATTTTATTTCAGTTAACGTTTATTTTATTTAAATTAATAATTTTTTTTAATGGTTTTCATTTTAGTTTAAGTATAACCCTGAAACTAATCATAAAACAATTAAATCAAATGCGTTGAATGTTGAATTTACTGGCGTCATTTATAATCATTTATAAATGAGTAAAATCAAAGAGGATCATGGGCCAAGATGATGTTAACAACCACAGGTCATGTGACATTTACATGAAAAATACATATAAAACTTATGGTTTATTTATCAGATTAGAAAAGGAAGTTGAGCCAGGCCATTTAAAACCATTTAAAAAAAGTTACCTGAAACAAAATAAAACAAAATAATATATATATATATATATATATATGATTATCTGTTATTTTATTCTGTTGTGTTCTATCAATTATATATTATCAATTGTGTTCTATCTATTATTTTTATATTTTCCATTTTCAATGGAAGAAAAAAAAAGATTTTGTTGTGCATTTTTGTCATTTTTAGTAGTTTTGGGTTTTTTTATGTGCATATAGTTTTTATTATTTGTCACTTTAATTCTATCTATTATCTATGATATCTATTCATTATTTTTATATTTTGGATGGAAAAAAAAAGAAAATTCTGTTGTGCATTTTTGTCATTTTTAGTAGGTTTTTTTTATGTCTTATAGTTTTTTTTCACTTTTAGTTATTATAGTACATGAAGTTAAACTAAAGGTACTAGGTTTTTCTTCTATTTTATTTCAGTTAATGTTTATTTTATTTAAATTAATGATTTTTAATGGTTTTAATTTTAGTTTTAGTTAACCATAACCCAGAAACTAAAAAACTAAACCTATTTAGACCCATTAAAAAAGAAGACATTATGATACACTTTTGATTGATTGTCTTTTGTTCATTTTAACTTAAAGTACTAAAATAAATAATAAAAAAAATAGTATCTTTGAAATTTTATTATTTATCTATTATTTTATTCTATTGTATTCTATCCATTATCTATTATTTTTATATTTTCCATTTTTAGTGGAAGAAAAAAAGATGATTTTGTTGTGCATTTTTATAATTTTTAGTAGGGTTTTTTTTTTTTTAACATCAACTAAAATGACTATTTTCTTCCATTTTATTTCAGTTAACGTTTATTTGAATTAAATTAATAATTTTTAATGGTTTTAATTTTAGTTTTAGTTAACTATAATCCTGAAACTAATAATAATAATAATAATTAAAAAAAACTATTTAGACCCATTAAAAAAAAATACAGTAAAATTACTGAAACTTTAACTAAATTTAAAGTGAAAACAGAAAATATAAAAATAAAATCTAATTTGAAAATATTAACAAAAACTATTCTAATAGCGTGTTGCATTTTGGGATACAGTACTCTGTTTAGTGTGCTGTTGCATAATGCACATTTTGGCAACATACTAGTATTCATACTATATATTGCAAAAATAGTAGAAGTATGGCAAAATAATGTCTATTCTGAGCTTATGAGTCAATGAAAAATCTATTAGTATTCAATTCTGATCCCAAACCAATGGTTGGTGAATTTTACATAGCAACACATTAGCCAGCCAATAAAAATTCAGCGCTATTGTGAAAATTGCTTGATTTTCCAAATCTGAAACATCTCATCTCAGTGTCTCTCATGAGTCTGAATTCATCTCAAACACTGAAGTAAAAGTGTGCAGATGTGGAGAAGTGCTGTGAGCGTTACAGCGGCTGCTTCAGTCTCTGTGATTCACGTATGTTAGTCTGCCGCGGCACGTATGAGAGATCAATAACGCGGCCCACCATCCCCCTCTTCTTCTCTCCGTCCTTTCTCTCTTTCTCTGCAACACATCACAAAAAAATTACCCTCCATCCATTACGACTGCCACGCCGCTATTGGATTAGAACATTCACAACAGCAGAAATTCACCGCCGACGGACGACGCAGCGACGCGCGCCGAATGCAAGATGGCCGACGAACTGAAACCGAGACACAAACCTCGTCTGGCTGATATGTGCCATCTAAATGTTTCCAAAGTTTCATCTCTGAGCTTCACAAACCTCGTTGTGCCTCTGGGCTGTGCTTCTAAAGTGATGCAAAAAATGCATCTTTTAGTCAATTTTAAATTCATGTTGTGGTTCTAATTAAACACATAATACCAGTACTAGTGTATTTTATATTATGCTATTTTTTAAAACTGTTTGCAAACATTATCACAACAACAACAACAACAGTAAACAGTAAATCACAGCCATGGTGAAGAACTGTTGACTTTCACCTTTACCACACTGTTCACGCCTCACATTAATGCCAGTGAGATACTGACTTACTGTTTTTCAAAGATAAAAATAATAAACTTAGTGAATTTTCTCTAGGTTATATAAAAACTAAAATAAAAAGTAAATGTGCATGTGGAAAAGGCATTCAAACAGACATTTAACATAATTTTTTTTTCTTACAATACAGTAATATTTATGAGGACTGAGCCTATTCTATTTGAGCACACAAATGATAATATTTCTTAGTATTAAATGGATTATTAAAAATAAATTAAATGAGCATGTGGAAATAACTCCTAATCATCAACTTTTTACATAATACTCTTTAATTTGCTATTTACTTTGTACAGTAATATTTGAGTATTGTGAACTTGAGTCCAAACAAATGGAAATATCTTATTTTTGGCTTCCTAATCATCAACAGCTCACTCAATTAAATAAATAATATAATTTATTTGTTATTTGTTTATAAATCAGCACCATACAAGCTACCACGTCTACTTTTATGGAGAAAAGCAAGTGAAAAATAGAAAAATTAAATATATAAATAAATAGATAAATATATATATATATATAGAAAATAAAATTATAATTAAAATATAAGTTTTAAAGTTTATTGGTAACAAAAACTGTAAAAAACAAAAAATATATATATATATATATATATAATTAAAAAAATAATAAATACAAATATCTGAAAAAAATATTTTACACAAATAAAAGGTTTTAAAGGTCATTTCAATAAATAAATATTTCAAACTAAAGCTGGTCTCACTTTAATAAAAATCTTTTTATGAGAATCAAATAAAAATGAAAAGAGTTCAAAAATGTCATTTGAGGAGTTCAAATAAAAGATTTTAAAGTTTAGTCCATCAAAACATGCTTTAGAGATACTGAACTCAACATATAATAATAATAATAATAATAATAATAGTAAAAAAATATACATTTTTTAAAAAATATTTTAAAAGTATTTCACATTGCTAATAAAAATTAAATATATATATATATATATACACACACACACACACACACACACATATATATATATATATATATATATTTAAATTAATAATTAAAACTAAATCTGGTTACACTTCATTAAAAATCTTATATAACAATAATACTTATCTTACAGTAAAGTATAATTAAATAAAAAAATAAAATGTCCGTGTAAGAGCATTTGATTATTAAAATAAAATAAAATAAAATAGTCCTCAACAAGAGCCCTTGATTTATAAAAACACCCCAAATATATTAAAATATTGGTAAATAAATCTGATTAATTATATGTGAAAATATTTGGGGTGGTTTTATTAAATAAAATGAAATAAAATGTCTTGATGAGAGCATTTTATATATAAAACCCTTGCTTGTGATGCAACAAATTATGAAATAAACTCTCAAAACTGTCATTTTATCAGTATTTGATCAGCAACTTACAAACCGGTTTTGAGTAACGGCCAAAGACTGTTATATATTCACATCACGCCGACTGAAGCTCACACACACACACTTCAAAAGAATCTGAAACAAAATAGTATTTTTCTTTTCACATCACTCCTCAAAAGTGTGGAAATGATGGTTAGCGTGTTTTAGAGGAGCACAAAGCTGGAAAACATGAGATGTTCAAATATGAAGCAGATGATATCTGACATAAAAGCAGACGCGGAGGTGATCCGGCCATTGATTGAGGGTGGGAGAGCTTTGACTTTGTGAGAAGCGGAGGATGGAGGCAAGTTGCTGAAATGATCGATCGGGGCTTTAATAATTGATAAGCGGGAGGGGAGGGAGACGTGGAGCTGCGTAACAGACTCAGTTCTTGGTAAGCAAAGTAAAACGTGCCATGAATACTCACGCAGACATTAACACTGGGGTGACGAACGGCACAATGGATTCCAGAAGAGAAAGGAAGAGGAAAACTGGAGCGAGAATCTCGACGATGCTCCTGCGAGACACCAGGAGACCAGCGGCTCGTTTACATGCTCCGCTGATTATCATTTGTGCCTGTCAGCAAATACAAGCGAGATCTGAAGGTTGAAGATGCGCTTGCTTTGTTCTCACACAAAATAACACGACTCACTATTTATCCTGCATGCATCTGATTAATAAAACCACCTCATGTATAGTTACATATGATTCAGTAAATCTGATTCAAAAAACACCCAAATATATATTTACATATGATGCAATAAAAAAAGAAAATCACTTCAAATATATTCACATACCATTAAATAAATATTATTAAATGCATTGAATAAATAGATTTGGGGTGGTTTTATTAAATAAAATTTAAAAAGTAAAAATTTTAAATGAACAAAAAAAATGTTTAACTAAAATTAACTGTCCTCATAAAAGCATCTGATTAAAAAAAATATTTAAATTATTAAATAATAATTAAAACTAATTCTGGCAGTACAGTATAATTACAGTATAATTAGATAAAAAATATATGTCCATGTAAGAGCATTTGTTTATTAAAATAATAAAATAAAATAAAATAAAATAAAATAAAATAAAATAAAATAAAATAAAATAAAATAAAATAAAATAAAATAAAATAAAATAAAATAAAATAAAATAAAATAAAATAAAATAGTCCTCAACAAGAGCTCTTGATTTATAAAAACACCCCAAATATATTAAAATGTTGGAAAATAAATCTGATTAATTATATGTGAATATATTTGGTGTAGGTTTATTAAATAAAATTAAATAAAATGTCCTCATAAGAGCATTTTATTATTACAAACACCCCAAATATAATCATATTATTATATAAGTTTGATTAATAAAAAGGCCCCAAAAATATTCACACAGCATTAAATAAAATTAAATAAACGGTCGACATAAGTGCACCTAATCAATAAAAATATGTTCAGAAATCATTCAATAAAATGTCCCAATAAAAGCATCTGATTAATAAAAACACCACTTATATATATCATTAAATAAATTTGATAAATCATGTGAATATATTTGGGGTAGGTTTATTAAATAAAATTAAATAAAATGTCCTCATAAGAGCTTTTTATTACTAAAAAAAGACTCTGAAAATATTCACATCTTTAATACATTTGATAAATCATATGTGAAAATATTTGGGTGGTTTTATTAAATAAAATTAAATTAAAAAAAAAAACATAATTTGATTAATCACAATACTCCAACTAAATTAATGTCATTAAATCATATTATTTTATATTATTAAATACATTTGATTAATTTGATCAAAACCACCACAAAATATTCACATAGCATTAAATAATATTAAATAAACAGTCCACAAAAGTGCATCTAATCATCAAAAACACCCCAAATACATTCCGAAATCATTAATAAAATGTCCCAATAAGAGCATCTGATTAATAAAAACACCGCTAATATATTCAAATATCATTAAATAAATTCGATAAATTGAATATGAATATATGTGGGGTGATTTTATTAAAATAAATTAAATAAAATGTCCTTATGGGAGCATTTGATTAATAAAAGCACCCAAAACACATTCACATATCATTAAAATAAGTTTGTAAGTCATATGTGAACAGATCTGTGGCGGCTTTATTAAATAGAATTAAATAAAATGTCTACATATGAGCATTTGATTCACAAAAACACCCAAAAATATTCATGTTAAAATAATTTTGATTAGTAAAACTACTCAAAAAAAATAAAAAAATAAATAAACAAAATGTCCTCATAGGAGCATATAACAATTAGTGTGTTAAAAGCGTACAAAGTGCAGATCCAGGAATCAAAACCTAATTTAAACCTAGAAATAGTTTTGGGATTGTGAAACACTGTAAACCACTAAACAGTGTCACTGATCACGTGATTCTTTATACAAATAGTCCAATTTCCCATTGAAGCACAAGATACTCTTGTGATCATAGCAAATCATACTAGAGAACATGATCATCAGGCCTTGTTTGCCGCTGCCATTAAAGCAAAACATACAAGATAAACACCAAATATGAACACATTCTCACATGCATTCAGATGCATTTCCACTGTTCACAGAAATGTGGTCCTGTTGTCCACATGTGTGTGTGTGTGTGCAAGGTGAAAACACGCAGATGTGAATGCGTACATGAACATACGGCGTCTGGTCGCATGTTTAAACGCGTCTACCTGTGCATATGCAGAAAAACTGTGGAGTGTACGTGTGAGATTGGGTTATAGAGTGCGTCTGCGCTACACATTGTTAAGGCTTATCTGACTTGCGCTGAATCTGTATTGATTTCCTTTCCCCTGCTCGCTCCTGCATCTCTGGGGCTCTCGCCAGCAGCAGCAGCCGCAGCCAGCCGTGCAACAAACACACACACACACACACGGTCATGCAGAGCCCCCTCCCTGCAACACCACCAGCTTTCCCATCAACAGATCTGTCTCTGAAATGCACACAAACACATGCACAAACACACAAACATGCACACAAACGTGCACAAACGTACACAAACACATGCGCATAAGTCTGTGTGAGATGAAGAACATACTAACACAAGTGCATTCAGAATAGTATAACATTTCCGCAGTACAAAATAAGCATGCGAATATGTGAATCTTACATATGTATATAATTTAACTGTTCATATTAAATATAAATTTGTATATAAATTATTATATGAATGCATACATTTAAAAAAAAAATCTTATTTTTACTCACATTATATATTTTATATTTTTTACATGTATTTTTTTTTAATAATTAATAATGTAGCATCATATTGTAATAGTTTTTATGTTATTCTCATATTGCATATTTCTTATTCTTTATTTCTTTTAAGTACAATGAAGTTTTAGTAATGTTTACATAAAATGAACAACTGTTTCACAGTTTTAGTGTATAATTCATGCTACATTTATATATGCACAGTACATACTAATTCTGGTTTACTCATCAAACTGTTGAAAGAAAGGTTGAGTTGCATTGCTTTTTATGATACAGTATTATATTTTGTGTGATATTTAGTTTGCTGTTGTAACATTTGCATACTAGTATATACTATATATTTTAAAAATAGTAAGCTGTCAAAACTGCAAATTAATGCTAAGCAAAGTAGCTTTTTTAATTAATAAGTGAGGTTTACATATATTATTTTAATTAATAAGCTTATATTGTAGCTTTTGTTTTATTTTTTTTTTTATTTTGTTATATGTGACCCTGGCACACAAAACCAGCCATAAGGATCTTTTTTTTTTTTTTTTAAATTAAGATTTATACATCATCTGGACCTTACAACATCAATCTGGAATCTGAGGGTGCTAAATAAATAAATAAATATTGAGAAAATCACTGTTAAATTTGTCCAAACGAAGTTCTTAGTAATGCATATTACTAATCAAAAATTAAGTTTTGATATATTTACGGTAGGAAATTTACAACATATCTTCATGGAACATGATTTTTACTTAATATCCTAATGATAGAAGGAAAATTGATATTTTTGACCCATACAATGTATTGTTGGCTATTGCTACAAATATAACTGTGCTACTTATGACCGCTTTTGTGGTCCAGGGTCACATATTGTCTATCAGATAGTTACATTGTATATAGATATTTTTGTGTATAATGCTTTGACAATATTGTACACTCTCAGAAAAAAAGCACAAATTTTCTCACTGGGTCTGTACCGTTTTAAAACATACTAATATGTACCATTTAGATACTGACATGCACTTTTAAAGTATTAAAATGTACCTTTAAGGTACTAATATGCACCCTTTAGGGGAAAATAAGGTATTAAAAGGTGTCCATTTCTGAAAGTGTATGTAAACATAATTATGCTAATAATATACTTTAAATTAAAATGTAATATCTGTATGGCCTACTGCATCTGCCAAAATGTGTGTACTGTGACGTAGCATACATTTACTGTTTCATAACACATCCTGTAAAAGAAATCAATTGTAAACACGCAAATACTGGAATATACTCCTCATGTCACCTGCTCTCAAACACATTTATCAAGATGAATAATGAAGAAAACAGGCTTTACAAACACTGCTCTGCCATTGGCTTGACAATCAGATAGTCCCGCCCCCAAAATCTGATTGACAGGAACTCAAACAAACGGATCAATGTTATGAAAGAATCTGTGTTTCACTCTTTAGGCATCAAAGTACAATGACAGACTTGAGGTAGTGACTCTAGACACAAATTATGCCGCTTTAAATTCACAGGTATCTGTCTCATATTTATTCTTCTAAAACCATAAAATCAAGGATCAGAACAGATATAAAAATATGCATTACAAAGTAACAATGCAAACCTTTAATACGTGTTTCCACAGTTTGGAAATAAAGGTGACCCCAAATGCAAGATAAATCTGACAAATGTCTCTTCAAGGGCATTCAGATATGCATTTACAAAAGCAGTCTATAAATAATGTTTTATACTCTAAAAATGCAAGTTTAGTTTGCTCATTTAGATGTGTGTGTGAAATAGCCACCAAAACACAAACAAGCAGAGAACACACTCCAGAACAACACACGCACATAAAACACAGGGTTAATTTAAGATGTGCAAGTGATGGTTTGCTCTTGCAATGACTTCTTGGCTTTCAGATCAATCAAACTGTCTATGAATGGCGTTTAATTGAGCTGCTGGGGATGGATCTGGTCTGTCAGATGTTTGTCCACTGAGAAATTGATTTTGGAGACCAGTTAGGAAAGCCGCAAGACAAAGACGAACTCATCCTGACCTGGACGAAGGGAAAACCTCACTTACATTAGGCTACACCTGCATGAAAAGCCAAACTCTCTCGCTCTTATCTTACCATAGTTCATTTTTTTCAGTATATCTGATCTGATTATAATCAGAATGGCTATGAAGGGCCTTCTAGTCTGTGTGAGATTTTATAAAGAGGTCTTAATGTAATGAAAATGATGTATTTTAATATGAATGTGATTATACTGACGCATGGTGCACTTTTACATTGTTTTCAGTACATTAAGGCTAAAATAAAACAAGAATCTGCCACCCTGTCACCCAGAGCAAACATTAAGAAAATCTAAATATTAAGAAAAATCTCAGTCTAATTAAGTCAATGTAATTTATCACATTATATCTTTAGACTTTTTGGAATAGGCCCTAATGCATTTACTTAACAGAGGTTTCCCATATTAGAAGCATTTAAGTATGCCTCTACATGTTATTGAAAAAAAAAATACTTTTTTTTTTTTTAATAACACGCATTTAGAAAGAAAGTCGCTCAAACACACACTTACACACACACACACAGATGAGTTACTGAGGTTAAAACTCCGTTTCAGTCGCATATGAGATGCCTGCACAGAAATAAATACTAGACATACGTTGCTTTGAATTATTCGAGCAGATCCGTGAATATATTATTAGGGAAAAGCGATGCTCGATTTTTATAAATGTAGCCAGAAATATGACACGAATCAACATTGTGCAAGTAACATAAACATAAGGCAAATACTGACTACTGTCTGCATTGGTCAAAGTGATATTTAATATATCGAAAACAAGCATTACAAATATTACTTCCTCTGAGATGTTTAAGACTAATTAAGGCATTCCGCATTTAAAAGAAATCGATGCTCAATATGCATATCAAACTAATAACTGCACAATATAATATTTTTTTATTACCTGGTTGACATAAAATATTATAGTATAGCCTACTCTATTTTTAAACATGAATGTAATTTCTGTAATAGGCCCACCTGGCTGTCAGATAACTCTTAAATGAATTTCAGAGAAAACCGCTTATTTATTTATTTATTTATTTATTTATTTATTTACTGAGACCTGTTTTTTAACTGTTGCTTTAATTTAATTACACTTATTTGCTCATTGTACGTGCTGATATTATAGATCTTTAATAATAAACGGACAATTCACAAATGTATAGTTATAAGTATAAAAAAATAGCGTTTTAATACGACTATGAAAAATAATTATAAATATTTTTTGACAACGAAAAATGTAAAAATTATATTTTAATTTGTGCTGCTGGCAGAAATAAGAACAGATTTCTGTGGCGCGTGTGTATCACGACGTGATGTCTCTCGCGCACACACACACACACACACACACACACACACACACACACACACACACTTAAATAAAAATCGAATTAAAGGATCCGCTTTAACCTTTATTGTTGTCAAACGCTGAGTGTATCGATGATGAACATTGACATTCACACCAAACCAGCACAGCTTCATTTTACCTTCGCTCACACTAAAAACCCTTAGCTTAAAAAAACATTTGTCAAGGGATTCTACAGGATTTTAATATTTTATTTAGCCTATTTTGTTAGAAATTGCAACCAAATCAAATAAGTGAAGATGAAGTACATACTGTACATAGGCTACAATTTAGAATTTAATTCAAAATTGATTAAGTGGTGAGGAATCTTGGTTCCATTAGGTTTTTTTTTTTTTTTTTTTTTTTTTTTTTTTTTTTTTTTTTTAAAAAAAGGCATTTTTGCTCAAGGAGAGAAAAAAACTGTTTCGGTGATATTTTACGCAGAAATGAGCCGCATTGATTGAATATTGTTAATCTATAAACTCGCAGCAGCAGCATCATGTAATGGGTGTGTATTGTTGATCTGGTTTGTGTTGACTGGGCTTTGATTGACATGACTGTTTCTCGCCAGCAGTAGCCCGGCCCGCGCGGGAGAGGGTTCGTTTCACCGCACCCAAAAACAGAACCGCCCCGCTCAAGCCATCGATCCCGAGCCGAGCTGTTAGCGGCCTGGTGCGGTTAGTTATCGATCCCGCCCCCCGCTCTCTCCGCCACGCCCACACGCACACACAGACCACACCCACCTCAGCAGACAGCATGTTCACATTATGCACAATAACTGCAATGTTCATTTAATTAACTATTCGAGGTTTTTACGGAAATTTAAGGATGCATTTCTTATCAGGCTATTTTGCATTTTGGCAATTTTAGCCCACATGCATTAAAATGTATAATGTAGCCTAATATAATTTTCCAATCCATTATAATCCAATCCAGTTTCATTAAAAAGCAAACCACCTTTTTGCATTATTCTTTTGAACACCAGCATCCTCACAGTTTTACACGTCTAAACGCAAAAAGCAAGAACCTGTCATTACACTCACTAGAAAGCTTGTAGTGTTTTAAAATTAAATAGTTAAGCAACAGAATACGAGATTGTGATGAATAGATTAGACTCTCCCTGATGAATATTGATTATGGCAACTCTCATATTCGTATAAAAACTGCCATATGAACTCAGAACAGAGCAAATAGAAATAAAATGAGCTAAACTGCAGCAGTTTATATTCATCCATCTGAGTGATAAGATATCAATATCAGCGCTTACCATTGGATTACAAAACTAAACAGACGCTGCCCATTAAAATGTCATCTGCAAACATCACACACACACTTCCCGTATTGAATGTCTTTTCTCTGATTATGCGGCTTCTTTCACATGAGCTACAGTCAATGTGAATAATTTCACTTGTTTTATCAATGCGAGTTTATATTAATGTCACAGACAAACCTCAATGTGCATGTGCTGTCTGACATGAAATTATTTGAAAAATGGCTCTTAATTCTGATGCAACTGAGACTAAAATAAGAATCTGATTTATTGCATCTAGCATTGGTTAAAACCCCAAAATATTTTGCAAATTATGTCTGTATGAGGGCGACTCCCACACACTGCACTGTATATTATTATTATTATTATTGAGCTGTAGATGCGGCGTTATGAAGCCTGGCACAAGCGCTGCTGTGTGACCTATATATTAAATACATGCTTCATGAAAAGGTTTTCAAGCAAAGGTCAATCGATTCCTGGACTATTAATTTGTCTAAAAAAGGATTAAAAATGAAGCAACTAGATGCGGTTGTCATAATAAGTGACAATAAAAGGCTTTGTATACGGTCTAAAAGCGTTTATATTGTAACTCACTCGGACCTGGAGGAGGGCTGGGAGGAGTTTCCTTTGCATTTATAGATATTATTTATGCAAGCAGATTCGGTTAATTGTGTACACTTAGACTAGAGAAACGTTATTTGGTTCGTCTGTTGGCCTGAAAGATGAAATGCATCGTTCTCCAATAAATGTCTAAAATAAAGAATTTTCTCAGTCGGCTACAGCTAATTTACCTTCGGCCTTAACAGGTAAACATTAAAACACTCTTGTACAATACGCATTTCTCTTTTCGAGACTTATAGATCAGTAGAACCTGGTTTCTGGTAATTATGATTTGCCCACATTCATGCATTGCATTGCATTCATTCGCTAATGTTTCACCCTTGAGATCTGAATAAACTGTGCGTGAAATTATACAGAGCGAGTGTTGGCCGTTTTCCCAGTGTTATAGGTATATGCATTGTGTTTACACATAAGTAAAGGAAAGTTGTGTCTACTCGCCCACTGCAGTCTCCTGTTTTCCATAGAGAGGCACTATAAATAATCCGCATGGTTTATGCGCAATATCCAAAGCCTCCTGAATCCAGATGATATGAGAGAAAGTCTTCACATTTACCCCTTGAAATCCCACCTGTGCTATTCAAAATGGCGGCTTTAGACACGCCAATAACATCAAATATTATTGGTTCGTGCATCTTTCCTTACGCATCATGTGGCGACGCAATCTAAACGCAAGCGACGCAGAATCATTTGCCTATTATTTTGCACGCACACTTGCTCTGGCAATGCTTCTTGTATTTTTTTATGACCATATCTATGCATTTACATTATGCATTTTGATATGTTTACTATCTCTGATTCTGAAATCACTCAGGTTCAGTATAATAGGCTAGAAATTGTATTTCTCATCTTTAAGACCAACATTTGAGTGCATCCGGATAATCACATGTGAGGCCGTTATTATGAATGTCTTAACATAAATAAATAAAGCAAGCATGAAATTCTACTCTCCACTGGACTGTATAGTAAATGTACTCCGTGTTCTGAACATATCTGCTGGTTGAATGTTTTAGAATATCGCTCTCTTAAAGTGCGTCTAATGCGCCAGGCAGAATGTGCGTCTTTCTTCTTTCTGTCTGCGCTCTGCTGTTGCCCTAAAAGCTGCAATGATCGATTTTCCTCTGTTTTCTCTTGCGCACGTGGTCCAGTAATCAGGGCCCCTTCCCGGGCGATCGATCCGTATTGATCCCTCGAGCCCAGTGTGCGCCCACTTGCGGGGAGGCGCGAGAGCGCGTGACATCGGGAGGCGGATGGTGGGAAAGAGCCGAAATGATGCTCGATACAGAAACAGGAGACAATCGGACAAAAGAGCTCTAAATATGGGTCAGAGAGGAGGGAGAGTCCTCATCAAACGCTGCGTTATCGTATTTTCCATTCATTTGAGCGTTAGTCACCTTTCCAGGAGCTGTTGAACCAAATCTGTTTTGTCCTCACATATGTCCAGCAAAGACAACTGTGATGTTTTTAAGAATTAAAATACAGCTGCTTTATTTTTATATTTTGATAGGACTAGATAGAACTAGATTGATAGATGGATGCATGCATGAACTGCTGTACAGTCAGTATTTGAGTGATTCTGCATGTTCGTGTGTGTGCGGTGGTATATGAATATGATGGATGAGTGAGCTGCAGCTTTAGACGGCAGCAGTAAACAGATTTGACTGTGTAGGGTAGATCGATTGGCTCATGGCTCTCTGTAATTAGACATACAGCGCTCGGCCTGGCATCAGCCTCCTCAGCACAATCTCACTGGGGGAACCCTCGCCGCAAGTGTGTGTGTGCGTTTTTGAGAAATACGGACGTATGCAAGAGAAGGAATCGTAGAATTATACAGTATGAAACAGAGAGGGATGTTCTGTGCATTAGCGGACGATTAGGTTTGTTTTAATGAATGATAACAGGCAGGACTGTTAAACGCTGACATAATGATTTTGTTGCACAGACAGATTGTCCTCGCTCTCCGCGGTGGTTGTTGCTAAAAGCGGAAAGTGCTTGGGCTTTGGCGTATTGTCGGGTAGTGTTTTATAGAGTCAGCTGTGAGCGCGAACACATGAATGTAAATCCTCTGGATGGCTCCAAACAGCTCGCAGAGGCAGAGTGGATTTTGCCTGAGGGTTCTCAAACATGAGTCCCACAGGATGCACACTAAAAAACACACACACACACATACACAGTCGTTGAATATATTGGTTTGTGCTTCACTACTAAATATTGGTCAAATATATGTCAAATGCACATTAAATTCATAGGCCTGCAAAATGCGTGCACTCTTGAAAATACAACATCTTTATTGACATTAATGGTTCCATGAAGAACTTTTAACATTTATGGAAACTCTAAATGTTCTTTATGGTGGAAAAGGTTCTTTAGATTATTAAAATTCACACTAATGTCGGCGCCGATAGCCGACATATGGTGCAACTGCACCTGGGGTGTCCCGAGTTCGAATCCCGCCTCGTAGACCTTTCCCGATCCTACCCTCTCTCTCTCTCCTATTCACTTCCTGACATATCTCCACTGTCCCGTTGAAGAAAAAACAAGAAAAAAAAAAACACACTAATGAACAAATGTTACTTTTATAACTGATCACTTGAAAGGTTATTTGAGGTACCAAAATAGTTTGGAAGCTTTATTTTTAAGAGTGTAGCATGCAGTGTTTGCACATTTTGACATATCTGGGGACAGTTTACATGCATATACTTAAAAAAAAATGATAAGAGTAGTACGTTAGCATGCAATTCTGAACAAATGAGTATTCTATAAATAGTAGAAAGACTCAAATTATGTCTCTTCCTCTTCGTAATGTCATCTAAAATGGCAGGTTTATTGTTTCAGGATTTATTAGCTCAGAGACATAAACTGTTCAGAGAAAAAAAAGTGATTTTTTAAAAAATATATATAAACATTTATACCCAATTAACTACCCAAATGTTATGAACAATGTTCTTCCAGTAACGTTAAAATAATGTTTGTTCAAGTTCTCTGGTCTTTAAAATGTTAACATGAAAACATTATTTACACATCATTCTTGGAACATTTTTTTAAACCGTTGTCTAACATGTTTTGTTATACTTGCTTTTTTTAGAATGTTCAGAAAAAGTAATAACATAAATAATAATAGTAGTAAGTAACATTCAAAAGTAATGTTCCCATTATGTTTGCAAAATGTGGCTATGGACCACAAAACCATTCATAAGGGTCAATTTTTGGAGACTGAGATTTATACATCATTTGAAATCATTGATGTATGGTTTGTTAGGATAGGACAATATTTGGCCAAGATAAAACTGTTTGAAAATCTGGAATCTGAGGGTGCAAAAAATCAAAATATTGAGAAAACTGCCTTTAAAGTTGTCCAAATTATGTTCTTAGCAATGCATATTACTAATCAGAAATTAAGATTTTATATATTTACGGTAGGAAATGTACAAAATATCTTCATGGAACATGATCTTTACTTAATATCCTAATGATTTTTGGCATAAAAAAAAGTATAATTTTGACACATACAGTGTTTTTTTTTGGCTATTGCAACAAATATACCTATGCTCATTAAGGCTGGTTTTGTGTTCCAAGGTCAAAAATTATAAAACAGAACATTCCCTTAAATTAACAGAATGTTTGCTCATAGTTCTCCATCTTTAAAGATGTTCTCAAAACATAAGCGCAGAATTTATACATCATTTGTAGGTTTTTAAATGTTACTGCTTGTTTCAAAATGTCCTTTCAAAAGTAACATTCCTATATTGTTTGCAACATTGTTTATATATCCCATATTGTTTATAAAATGAAATGTTTGCATAAAAAAAAAAAAGGTTTTGAAACTTTAAATACTGGACGTTTAAACGAGAACATTAAAAAAAAAAAGATGTGATCGTTTTTACAACATATTCTTGTTACCTGGGTATAAATTGATATAGTGTGAAAAGAAGCTGTTAGAGTGTTAGATTTTTTAAATACTATTTCTGAGTAGCTATATGCATATATTGCTTTAAAATAGTTTTTTCATTCACTAAGTTTGCAATCAATTTTGAACACTAGCAGACTATTGAATGACTCCTGGTTTCACGGTTTCCTTTATCAGCTTTGTACTGGTTGCATGATTTTATGGATGTTTAATTCATGTATTTTCACTCGTCCCTTTGTCTGTGTCTCCTCCTGGCAGCCTGCAAGAGAAAGGAACAGGAACAGCACAAAGACAGAAACATGGTGCCCAAGAAGCAGCGTCTGGTCTTCACCGACCTGCAGCGTCGAACGCTCATCGCCATCTTCAAGGAGAACAAGCGGCCCAGCAAAGAGATGCAGATCACCATCTCGCAGCAGCTGGGCCTGGAGCTCTCCACCGTCAGCAACTTCTTCATGAACGCGCGCCGCCGCTGCGTGGACCGCTGGCAGGACGAGCACGCGGCCAGTCCCGGGCAGCCCGGCACCTCGGCGACCACTTTCTCCAAGGCTTGAGCGTCCCGGACGCGGACGGCACCGGCGCTCAGAGACCCGTGCCGGATGTACCAGCTCAAACGCCTGGGCAACAGCTGATGATGATCTACGGCGCCCATCAAACCTCACAAACCTCTTCCGGACACGGATGTGGATGATCTCATTTGTCAAATCAAACGTATTATTTTAATTTATTAGTATGTGTGTTTCTTTTCTCATCGTGGATATTTCGGTCATTCCCCCACCTGTGCTTGATATTTGAGCTAAAACATCTCTCATCTCAGTCTCTGGATTAGCCAAGCAGAATTTTCTCTCTCTCATAGAGCAGCAGAAAGAAGGAAAAGAAGGCAATACGTATTTTAGCACACAACCCTTGGTTCTCAACTCCTTGACCTTTGACACATCAGGATATTCAAAAACATATCTAGATATTCATATGGCTTTAGTTTCAGTCTAATCACGTCAGATATTTCAGGTGTCTCGCCGTCTCAGTACTTTCACTGCCAGTGTGGCGCCTTGTTCTTGCTTCAGCACAATGATAAAGGGATGCAAAGAATCAATCAGTCCTCTGTATTCGCCCCTAAAGAATCATTTTACCGTAGGGGTTTTACAGAGCGCTTCATCTGCACAGAGCAACGGCGCCACCTCCTGGAAAACTCTAGAAACTCACACTTTGTTTGCTGCAGGACATGCTGCCTTCAAGCCAGAGCTGTTTAGTATCACTGATATGCTATTATATAGTTATTTTTATTATTAGTTTTTATTTTAATATTTTCCATTTATTTGTAATTTATTATATTTTTTAAAATGTCTAGATAGTTTTTTGTATTAATGTTATTTCAGTTTATTTTAGTAACATTGATATACTATTATAATTTTTATTTACATTTTGAATTAGTTTATTATTCCTGTTTTTATTTCAAATTTAGTTAAATTTAGTTCATTTTAAAAAATTCTGTTGCATTTTTGTCTTTTTTTGTCTATATAGTGTTTTATTAATTTTATTTTAGCTTTAGCTTTAGTTATTGTAGTATCATTGATATACAATTAGTTTTTATTTATATTTAGAATTTAAAAAAAACTTTTAGTATTTTTTTTTTCATTTGTAGTTTTTTTTTTTCAATGTCAATTTAGTTAGCTTTAGTTATTTTAGCATCATTTATCATTTAATTTTTTAAAAATTTTAATTTTAGTTTAAATTTTGTTGCTGTTTTCGTCATTTTTTGTTTTGTTCAATGTCAATTTAGTTTTAGCTTTAGTTGTTTTAGTATCACCGACATACAGTTAGAGTTTTTATTTATATTTATATTTTTTACTTTAATTTTAGTTTTAATTTTGTTGTATTTTTGTCATTTTCAATTTCAATGCTGCATCACGTCAAATAAGAATTTAGCATTTCCCTTTATTTTGATTGCAATTTCCCAAATGGACTTGAAGGCATCATGAATCTGTCCTGCGCAGGTCGTCAGATGTCAAGATTTTTATCATCCATGAGCTTTTTTCCATGCATTCATGTCTTATATCCAAAGGTATTTTCCGTTACCAAAGATGAAACAATCAGTAACCAAGCGGAGAGTAAAAGCTGTTCGATTATTTTTCTCCTGTTTGTGGAGACCTGCAGCTTCTAGTGGCCAAACCTAAAGGTAAAATGTCACTGTATGATAATTGAGTGCCAACGACAGATGCCTTAACGATAATCATAGAGGATGTTCAGCGGCTGCGAGCCGCCCAATCCAAAGACTCCCTTCCTTTCCCACGAGTCTGTGCGGGAGAATCCGACAAATCATGCAAAATCGTTCCCACAGGGGCTGAAAAAAACACTCATCCGTTGTTTTGGAAACCAAATCGCTCCATTTCCCAAAACGTACTGGAAATGAAACTGTAAATATTATGCTCTGTCTTTCCTCTTTGTTTTTCTCTCTCTCTGTTCCTCTATAATAACGATGCGGGTAAAAATAGTTACATAGACACAAAGTTTGTATTAAACGTCTGGACTCTTTGTGCTCTGTTGTGCATAAACTAAGTGTAAAGAAGCACCTTGTGACGACGAGAAACAAAGAAAAAAAGGATTGTTGTGTGCAACGAACACTTGCGGAGAAACGGACTCCTGAACTCTGAACTCTCGGAGCTGTAGAGATGGATATTGTTTCTTTGTCTATCAATCTAAAAGGTTCCTGCTGGTGAAAAAAGGCCCTTCTCGACGAGTTCGCCAGGTGGCGGTCATCCTTTGCTTACTTCCTGTCTCAGACAGGTAAGACAGCAGATGTCTGTAGCATTTTCAAAGAAAGCATTGACCATTTCAGAGCCGTGACCAGGCGAACGGCGAGTTTTTTTCTTAAACGGTGTCATTGCAAACTCTGATGTGAAGCAAAAATGTGAAAAAAGCGAACACACACCTCGTTTGTAGTGAGAATCAATGTGGCTACCTCACAGAAACACAGTGGTGTGTGTGATACAGCCACTGATACCAAAGATTCTTCTTCAGCCTGCCAGTTTAACCATCATCATCTTCTTCATCCTCATCATCACCCGCCTGTTGCTCACAAACACACACGTACACCAATGTGATTTAGTGTAGCGACACGTTTTCCTCTCAAACACACAAACACATTTGCGTAGCTATCCAAATGGGGACATACAGGAATAGTTCACCCAAAAATGAACATTTACTGAAAGTGTGCTCACCCTTAGTTTGTTTCCTCATCAGGTTTGGAAAAAATGTGTAATTCCATCACTTGCTCACCAATGGATGTGAATGGGTGCCGTCAGAATGAGAGTCCAAACAGCTGATAAAAACATCACAATAATCTACAAGTAATCCACACCACTCCAGTCCATCAGTTAACATCTTGAGAAGACAAAAGAAGCAAATCCATCATGAAGACGTTCACATTTTAAACTAAATTACAAGTCCATAATCCATAATAACACTTCCTCCAGTAAAAAAAGTGGAAAGTCTGAATCGGGAGAGAAATCTGCACAGATCAAGCATCGTTTACAAGCCAAAACAGTCCAAAAACAGGGTGGATTTTGATGTACATGAAATGGACTTTTATACTGGAGAAAGTGTTTTTATGGATTATGGACTTGTATTTTAGTTAAATCGTCTTAATGATGGATTTGTTTCTTGCATACACACATCTTGTGGCTTCATAAGACATTAACTGATGGACTGGAGTGGTTTGGATTACTTGTGGATTATTGTGATGTTTTTATCAGCTGTTTGGACTCTCATTCTGACGGCACCCATTCACTGCAAAGCATCCGTTGCTGGGCAAGAGATGGAATGACACAGTTCTACAAACATGATAAAGAAACAAACTCATCCTAATCTTGGATGGCATACATTATTAGCAGATTTTCATTTTTGAAAATGTTTTGTCTGATTCATATTTCAAACAAAATTGCAAGAAAAAAAGAAATTATATTTGCATTACAAAAAAGAGACTTTTTATGTTTTTATGTACCTTTTTTGCATTTAGACAGTTGCATTTGTGTGCATATATATATATATATATATATATATATATACACACACATACAATGTATATATATATATGTGTACAATGTACATGTATATGCAATTATTTACAATTATTTGCAATTAATTAAGTACATTAGAATAATAACAAAACAGTTTAGATAATGCATTATAATCTGTTTTGCCTATTTTCCTTCAAAACATAATAATATAATATTTTAACAATGCAATAATATAATTTTGTCTTTTGTTGATTTTATATGAAATATGAGCTGGACATGGTTGAACTAATGCTTTAATTAAAACTCAAACTCACAATTTTGTCTCCAAACTAAACTAAACACAGACACATACACACACACACACACACAGAGTAGTCTGACTGCATTATGCCACGGTGAAGGAAGTGGCAACTATGCAGGACAAGTTGAGTGCCTTTTTCCTTCAACCACGGGTGGAATTGCTCTGGACACACTCGCAAACACACACACACACACGCATGCACACACACACATTTTTAAAAACATATTTTTTGCATAGCTGCATATCTTGCATAAAAACGAGGGACTCTGTTTCCATTCTGATAAAGAAGCACTTTGATTTTTTTATGAAAGTAGTTGTTTTTCTATTTGCTGCATTTATTTATGTGTATTTATTTCTCTATGAAGTGTGCAGGAGTCACAGACGAGCAGTTAGTGATGCTTAACATGTGACGTTACTGTAAACGTGCGCCGACGCCTCTGGACTCACATGCGCACACACTTCCGACAGAGCTATTTTTGTGTAATTTACAGTATTCTGGAAGTGTGTGCTTGTGATAATCGTGTAAAACTGAGGTATACCTGCACTGTCAGTGGTCGTCCAATCATATGCCTCCATCGGTCATATTCACAGACATTAGACCAATCGAATCCAACCAATCATGTCATTTCACGCTGGCAGGCACGTGTTGACAATGAGAATTCTGATATACCTCAAACACTTGTAATGTAAAGGTAATCTGATGAAACAATAACGATGATAGTAGAAGATAATACTGCTAAATAATAGTTTTGGAAATATTGTGACTTGAAGCTTTTTACTGTTCTGTACTGTCTTGTTGAGTTGAGTAATTCTCCTGTTCATTTGGCATGCTCCCTCAAAATCAACCACTTTTGTTTTGTTTGTTTTTAAGTTGGGCTCAATGCTAACTAGAAAACATTCTGGTGTCACCATATGAAACCTTTGACCACGAGATTCAAGATTGCCTGAAATTATCCAAAGCTTGTGTAGTAGTTAGTTCTTTTGAATTATGAGAAACACCGAAATGAGCTTTAGAGACCAAAGTAATATCATGAGGCAAATTGCTGTATACTTTTTTTTTCTCATTTTAATGTTTCATTTCTTTTCTCTCTCTTATTTAATTTATTGACCCATGTTTTTGTCCATAGGAAAATGCATTTCAGTTGAATTAGTGTTTGTTGTGCGTGTTCAAGTGATCCTGATATTTAAAAAGAAAAAAGAAAAAAAAAAAAGATAATGAAAACCAGCTCTTCTGTCGTTAGGGAACCGCTGGTGATTCTTTTATGCATGGCTATTAATCTAACTGTTCAGAGACAGGACGACTCGTACGTCACGGTCAGGGAGAGGCAGGAGGAATGTGGATTTGCCCGACGGGGTGAACGGAGGGGAACAATTCAATTTTACAAGTGTGTTGTTTATTTATTTATTTGCTTTGACAATATTGTCTTCTCCTTCTGTCCTACTTCTATAAATGAAATTTCAATGAAGTTAAATCAAGGTTTTGGGGACTAACTGGACTGTCTGTTTCTGTATGTGCATAATTATTAGGTGAATATCACAAAGAAAAGTCTGGGTCATATTTCAAACAAAATCACAAGGAAAAAAGAAATTATATTTTGCATTAAGAAAAGAGTTTTTATGTTTTTATGTACCTTTTTTGCATTTAGACATTAAATGATTAATAATTAATAATTACTTGGGTGCATATATAGCTATATGCAATTATTTACCAAGTACATTAGAATAACAAAACATTATGCATTATAATTTGTTTAGCCTAATAATATTTATATTTTAACATAATGCAATAATTTTGCCTTTTCTTTGATTTTAAGTGAAATATGAGCTGGGCATGTTCTTGTCAGGTTTTTGTGAGATGCACTGTTTTATCCATCCGCTCCTCTATGATTTAACATGTGTGGTTGATCAACATGTCGTCAACAACAGCCATTGTTTCCAGTCTGTGTGTTCTGCGTTTGCGTGCGTTCAGATCCGAGCCTCCTGCGGGCGAATCCTCCTCCTTCCTCTGGTACCAGAGAATCAATCAGAACCATGTGTCTTTGTGATGGTAGAAGACAATCAATTTCCAATAAGGAGAAGAACAAAAGACGAGAAAGAACGCTTGAGAGCTAGTCACTGTAAAGACTCGAGACTGGGAAAGAAACGCTGTGAGCGATGAGTGCAGCTGCGCGTTTAAACCGTCCACCCGTCAAGAAGGCATAATATAGATTTTTTAGCAGATTGCCATGGTAACTGTATTTCAGAGCAGCTCTGATTTTAGTCATTTTCCAGAGAGGCTTTCAGGCCGAAACATTTAGATCCTATGTTGGCCATTTTCAGGTGCTTTAAACGGCTAATTCACCACAAAATGTCATCATTTACTCTCCCTTGTGTCCCTCCAAATGCATACGATCCCTTTCATTGTATGAAAAAGAACATTTTGCTTGTTTCATGAGAGAAAGAAGGTCAAAACAGGTGTGGACTGACTTGAGAATGAGTATTCAGTTGACAGGGAACGTTTTCAGAACTTTCTGGCAATTTATAAACAAATGTTCCTTTGGTAACATTAACAGAATGTTCATTCAACGTTATGATTTTCTCCAAACATTAGCACATTGTTCATGAAACTTTTTATGAAACGTTTTAGTTTCTTTTTTCAGAATGTTTACATTTAAAAGTAGTGTTTGCAAAAACGTTTCCATAACATTCTTATAGCCAAGAAAAAAAATACATTTTTAAAACATTCCAAAAAACATTTGTGACCCTGGACCACAACACCAGTCACAAGGGTCAATTTTTTGAAACTGAGATTTATACATCATCTGAAACTGAATAAATAAGCTTTCCACTGATGTATGGTTTGTTAGGATAAAACAATATAGGGTGCAAAAAAATCTAAATATTGAAAAACCTGCCTTTAAAGTTGTCCAAACAAAGTGCTTAGCAATGCATATTACTAATCAAAAATTACTAAGTGATATATTTACAGTAGGAAATTTACAAAATATCTTAATGGAACATGGTCTTTACTTAATATCCAATTGATTTTTGGCATAAAAGACAAATCAATGATTTTGACCCATACGATGTATTGTTGGCTATTGCTACAAATATATCCGTGCTACTTAAGACTGGATTTGTTGTCCAGGGTCACATTTAGATATAATATTTTCCCTTACAGAAAAAACACATGAATTTCTCATGTTAAAATCACTTGTGAAATATGTGGAACAAATGTAAAACATTAAGTTTGGAATTTCGGAAACTTTTTAATGGTGTAAAATGCAAATTTCCATCTGATTTCACATGTTGAAAACACAGGAAATTCATTTGGGTTTTCTGTAAGGATTCAGCCCTTACCAAAATTAACCGTTTAACCATGGTATTTTGTAGTAAAACTATGGTTATACAAATCGTAATCAATGTGCCAAAAACATGGTTGCTATGCTTTTACTATAATAAAACCATGGTTAATTTTCATAAGGGAGAACGTTTTAGACCATATTTTGTTAGCTTGGTAAATGCTTCCGTTTGGGTGAACTTTTCTTCTAAAATATAATTCTATATTAAGATATGTATTTAGATATATACATGGCAAACCATTTTGAAACAATGAGCCGTTATTTACCTGTCGTTTCTGCAAGAATCAGATCCATCTGGACAGACGTTTGGTGACGAGCGCTGCACTGAAAGCTATGCAAGAACCTTCCCAAAACCCGCCATTTCCTTCTCATACTCCCGCCAACTTCCCTTCAAACGACGCCATCCTCACGTGACTCAGGGTATTGTGATTGAATGCCTGATGAGGAGACACAGCACACGCCAATCCCATATCAAATATAATATTCTCCAAAAAAAGTGCCTACGCTCAACTCACCAGTACACACGTGTGTTCTTCTGCCCTGGTTTTTGTTCCTGTTAATCCTGATTCTATCCTGATATCTAGAGAAAATTCAATCCAGAGTTTCACTTTATTATTACTGAGGGAAGGTCTAACGTTCGGCTGTGAGAAAAAGGCGCGGTCACATTTCGCGCGCTAAATCCAGTCATTCCAATACATTCAAATTCCAACTTGGAAACCGAAAGTAATAATATTCCACATTAGGGATTTAGTCAAAAATAGGCCTAATTTCAAATGGTGGCATTGAAGCCGTTTCATATACCGCAACTGCTTTTGGCGCGCTTTGCTCCCGCCATTCCCTGAGCGTTTCCTTTCCCAGTCTTGATCTCAATGGTTATGAACGCCTGTACAGTTACTTACAGTATGTTCATATGTCGAGTCTTTTAAAGATGGCTAAACCTGAGTGATAACTGTTACAGAACATCAATGAACTAAAAAGACCAGTATGGGTAAATACAATTGTGTGTTTTGAATAATTAAGTAAATAAAAAATTGGGGGAAACCACTTTGTTTCATCTTTTGAGTGAATCAACAGAAACACTTCAATGCTACAGCGACACCTGGCGGTGGAACCACCACACTAATATTGTGTGGGACTCAACGTCGTGTTCTAGATATGGTATGTTTTTATTAAAAAATAAAAAATAAAAATAAGTGTGAAAAGGGGGAACAATGTACCACAATTAAAAACAAGGCCTTTTAAAATTATCTTTTAATTAAATCAATGTTTATGACTCTTATAAACTGAATTATTTTATTTTTCAGGATTACGTTTAGTGTGACTATAAATGCAATTGTATTACTATAAACACTTCAAAATAAATACATGCAATGATATGAACATTTCCAATGATGAAATGCGTTACTTCAATTCCATTGTGATACAAAATTAATATATTTAACTCATCAAAAATTCAATGTAACAGAAATGCACAAACATTTGAGTACGTCAGTGCCGTTTTTGTAGGACTGATACCAAAAATATTCTGAAGGGGAATATCTAAATGTAATGCTGCTTTAAAACACATTATGGCTTGTTTAAAATCTGTTTTAAAATCCATGCATTTTAGAATATAGTGAGATAAAAGTGAAAAAAAAACTATGCTATATGGCCAAATCTTACCAGAGAAGGCTAAAGATGAATAACTGGCCTCTTTGACACATGATTTCAGTGCTGTTGAACAGATATATGAGCAGGAACATACGCAAACAGACAAGAAACAGCCAAGACAGTGAACAGGGTACAACATGCTTTTATGAATAAAAGGTCTTTTCTCTTTTTTACAAGACAAACAGTATAAAACAAACATATGCATAGAAAATAACAGATAAACACTTGAAACAACATTCATACACATTATAATGGACGAGACCAGGCTGCTGTGAGATTGGATGGAAAAACAAATCAAGTTAAAAACTGCGTTTTCAGATGACTTTCGTTCATCATGTATGCTGTAAACCCTCCTGGATGATTTAGCAAAGGTTAAACATATGATGAGCAAATGAAAGCGATGTGCTTGAAAATGGCACACTGCCCTGAAATATCAACGGCATGGCAATGATATCTAGGACTGAGCTCAATAACTCTTTATTAATGCCACTGAATGCCCACAAATCTTCAGCACAAACATTCGTCTGCCACTGACATCTCTTTCTGAATTATAGATAGATAAATGGATAGGCTTTGCTTAAAAGTAAGCAAAAGACAAGAATATATTGCTTTACGTTAAGAAACATTGCACGATTAGGCTTCTACGCGTTCCATGTAATACCTGAAATATTCACAAACTCAGTCTGAATGCTGTGAAACATCTCACTAGATTATGGCTCATATTCAGACAGCGAGTTCACATGAGTCAAACGATGCTTTCATCCAATCTCACAGCGAGCAATAAAGACACACAAGTACAGAGATGCGTTCGGCACGTTTAGGGATCAAAATGTCATCAAATGTAAAGAAATCCAAGGCATGCAGAGATCCCAAATGGATACTTTCTGAAGAATAGCATTCCTGAACCTAATTACAAGTAGAAATATTAACAATTGTTGAGTTTAAGACAGGAACCCCCTTTTTCTTTTCACACAAATTTTCAAATCTTATCCTATTTAACTCTAAAAAAGCTGCATCCTACAGCACTAACACTAATTTTGTTTCGTCCAACAGTGTACCAACAAATATCTTTGATAAACCTGATCTGAGAACAGAGCCACCGAAATAAATATCATGACCAGAAAGGTAGAAAAACACAGTTTCTGCTTTCAACAGTGACACTTTCTGCCATGTATTATGGGACTAACAGTCATATATCTGCATAAAATTATTCTTGAGCATATGGCAGGTGAAGAGCTTCAAAACTGAGAACCTGAGAATCGCAGATGGAGATTCTCACTGGTTTGGCGGTTCACAACTAGATGGCAGTAAAGTTACATGACAAAATCACCTCTGAGCACATCAACTTCATATTTTCCAAAATCAGAATACCCAGTAACATTATAGATCACCTAAAATTACAATACATCTCTCTCATGCACGTTTTATGGGAGTTCTTTCATTTCACATGTGGAAAGTGATTGAGAATTATGTTAAGACTGAACTGACCTCCATTCCAGACGAACATATCTTTAACTCTCTTTAGCATAACACAGATCATTTCACCAGTAGCTGACAATTTATAATGTTTAGCTAATGCTAAGACGTTCTATGTGTTTCCGGTTGGTTGTTTACGTTAATATTTAAGTGTTAATCAAGTAGTTACATGACAAACAGTACAAATAACTACAAAAAATAATACAAGAGTGTCATGTAACAGATGCACTAATGATCCACACACATTCGAAAACATGTATGTGGGTCAGAACCATTGCTGTAATGAGAGCATGAAACATTTTGTGAACTTCAGATGTTTTATTAAAAGGACCGTTTTCCACAAGAGACACTCTAAATTAGAGCATAATGGGGTCCGGTGGTTGTGAATGAGGATTTTCTGTAAAATAAAGTACGGCGATAAGCGAATCAATAGGAGACGGTGGAGGAGACCAGACTGATGAGGGGCCCGGGGACCGCAAGACCTAGTTTCTGGAGAAGAGGGGGCATCTGCTCTGCCGCCTGGGCTAATGAGAGAACAGACTCTCACGCTGAACACCAGAACATGTATGAAATCACAAAGAAGATCCTCTGATGAGACAGCAGAGCTTTTATTGGACATGCTATCTTTGATATGAAGAAACGACATGATGCTCAGAGGACGTTTGAGGGTGGCTGTGTTCAGAATAACATACTACTCACACTATTTCTCATATGCAAAGAAACTCGCATTTACTCAAATGTACAGTACACAACAAGCACACAGTGGAAAAATGCATCCCACAATGCAATGCACTGACAACGTAGCACCATTTAAAACATTTAGCATTGCACACTGCATACATTTTCACATACTATTTAAAAAAATATATGCAGTATATACAGTGCAGTATGCTAGTACTCCATTCTGAACACAGCCAGTGTAATTGAGAAGACCATTAAACATTTGCAGCGTCTTCATTAATCTTGGTGCTTGAATGTTGGCAGATGTTGATGCTTGTAATGCAGCTCTGGGAGGCAAGATGGAAGAGAGACAGACAGCGAGGACTGGATGGAGGTCAGGAGCCAGCGGCTCGCTCGATAGAGGGCGCTGATGAGCAGCGGCTCAATCTATTAGAGGTGAACGTGATTGGCGTATTGCTGTTCTCACTGCTTGAGAATCATCAGACTGATTAAGAGCACATGAAAGACTCAGTGCAGAGAACTGGCACATTTCAAACATGATCACACACATTCATAGATTCTTATGTAAATGCCTGGAGGGTTGAGCATCATTCTGAACTGAATTGAGATGCTTTTAATATCAAATTCAATTCATGCAATTTGAAGTGCAGTAGCAAACAGGATGCAAAATTGTAATGTGGAATTTAATGTTTTTAACAATTTCAGTATTTGAGTATTTGCCATAAGAATCATATAAATAACATATGGTACATTTGTCAAAACATTTCATAATTAAAGTTTCAAATGCCACCTATAGAACAATTTTTTCTCTTAATTTACAATAATTATACTACAGGGTGTTATTGTTAACTAAAAATAAAAACTAAAAACATTACTTTAAATAAAATAAAATACTTAAATATTTGACTCTGGACCACAAAAAGTGGTAAGTAGCATCAAAATTATATGCCAAAAATCATTGGGACATTAAGTAAAGATCATGTTCCATGAAGATATTTTGTAAATTTCCTACCATAAATATTTGATTAGTAATATGCATCGCTAAGAACTTCATTTGGAAATGATTTTCTCAATATGTAGATTTTTTTGCACCCTCAAATTCCATATTTTCAAATAGTTGTATCTCAGCCAAAAAACAAACCATAGCTTTTTTAAATTCAATATCAATAAAAAAAAAATACTGTTATGACTGGTTTTGTGGTCCAGGGTCACATATATAACGTACTTAATTTCAGCTAGTTGCCAAAACTAAAAATGAGTATTAAAATCTAAAATATAATAAAAATACATATTAAAAAATGCTAAAATGTCAAAAACACAACAAAATTACAAAAATTATAACATAAAAATCTAATTCAAAATAACACATGATGCTATTATATACTAAATAAATAATAGATTTAAACTGGTTTAGATGTGTGCTAACTGTTTTGAGAATTTTCTCATTTTGGTTGAAAAATTTGTACATTTTTCCTACAATTTCTAATTAAGAAGACCTAATTAGTCAAAACTGGTGAATTTCTTTGAAATGCAATTAAAATAGCAAATAAATTGCAATTCAACACCCTGTTGTGCAATTCACACTCAATTCTTAAGTCCAGAATTTTTTTTATTTGTTAATTTATTAATAAGAAGGAATTTTCCATATTGCAACGCATTGGGTTAATGGAAATTTCAGAGGGGTTTTTGGTATTAATGAGATACTTATTATAGTTTTTATTAACATTTTTAATTTTATATTTCAAATTTAAAGATTGGCAATTTTGTGGTGTAAAATTGTCATTTTAATTAGTTTTTATTTTTTTTTTTTTTTTTCCTGTTGTGCAATTCACACCCAATTTTCAAGTTCTGAATTTTGCTCACCTCGCATCAGGCGTTTTGCAAACAATGTTGATTAAATTCAGAAAAGGGAAGAAATACATTGAATAAGCTCCAGGATACTTTACAAATCCTTTCTGATTTAAACAGCAGAGAAAAATCCAGATCATGAACAGTGTCGGCAGGTCATTTCAGTACATCGTCCGGTTGGTGAATGCGTCGGGAGGAATGTGACGTGAGGAGGAAAGGAAGGGTTGAGGGTTGAGAGGAAGCCGGGCGGTCGCGGGATGGATCCCGGCTGAGCCTCCGATCTCTCGTTCTATCATCACCACACCTAAACACAGTGACTGACTGCACAGCTAGAGGCTAACGCTAACAGAAAGAGCTAAACTAAAACAGTTCAACCCATCAACAACATCGAATCACAGGCCACATGGACAACATCTACTGTACTCACACGACCACGACTCCAGCCTACGGACTGTGGATGATGTCGGTGAGGTCTGAGAACAATGAGCTACGCTTCAAACCAGTGAACGAAACAGCGAAGGGTCACAAAACCTGATATGTTTACTTCACCTCATCCAGACGAGATTAGACTCTCGTTTGTCCCCGATTCAGAAGATGAACTGCAGTCAAACCAGCTGGATGTCTCCATTTATCACGTGTGCGGGAACACAAGTGTGTATCTTAACTAATTAGATAATATCATAATGCCGAGTCCTTACAAGATGAAATTAACCACTTACTGTCATTCACAGATTACACAAATAATTAACAAGTGATGAGCTCTGTTACAAACCCTAGTGAGCCAAATTGCTGTCTACAGAGGCAGCTCCCTTCTTAGGGAACAACTGATGTGGAACCTCATGTGATGATTTGAAATGCTTTATTGAAATCAAAATATCGATGCACTCCAAAGAGAACAATACATGAATGAAATCGTGAGGGTTATTCTTGTTAACTGAATTAAACCCATAAAAAAAGTCTTATTTATAATAAAACAATATTTAATTTGCCAAGGCAACATTTTTAATTTATGCTTTGTTTACGTTAAACTAAAACTGAAATAAAAATGGATGAAAACTACACTGTAAAAATCACAATTTGTTGAGCCAACTTAAAATAATTTGTTGCCTAGCTGCCTTGAAATTTTAAGTTCAGTCAACTCAAACAACTTTAGTGATAACTTAGATATTTGAGTTGACTGAACAAAAAATTGGTTTGTTAAACTTAAAAGCTGGGCTTGTTACCCAGCTACCTTAAAATTTTAAGTTGAATGAACTCAAATATCTAAGTTGTCACTTAGTACAACTTAACATTTCAAGTTGACTAAACTTTTGACTTGACTGAACTTAAAATTTTAAGGCAGCTGGGTTACAAATAATTTTAAGTTGACTCAACTAATTATTTTTTACAGTGTATATAAACATTTAAAAACACACAAAATGTAACAAAAATTAGTAAAACTTTAAAACTGAAAATGGAAAATATATTTTTTTAAAAGTGTTTCAGAATAGTATAACAATGATACTAAAATAACATGATTAATATGTATTTTTTTGTCTATAAAGCAATACCATAGTACATTGTGATGGGTCCAATTAAATATATATTTTTTATATATTTATTTATTTATTTTAGAGGTCCACTTTTGGAAGTAGACCAAAACAAGTAATCTAGAATGCAGAATCACTACCTTCTGCTTAAAACTGATTCTTTGAAAGGTGCTGTCTAAGAGTATAGGTGCCTATTTAATTCACTTGATTGTTAAAGAGAGCATAGTCTATGTCTACTGTTAGTAAAGCATAACAAGCATCACTCCAGGGCTGTGTGTGAGTCTCTGCTCTCAGTCTATTATGTAAGTCAAGCTCAATGGAGCATCAAACATTCAGCTTTTTGCCCAAAGCCTCTGACTGTCTGATAAACCTTCATTACTAACAGTGCTTCAGTAGAACACAACAATGCAACCTGAACATAATATCTGACTGATAATAAGAAATGTAACATTTACAAATGTAGTTAGGAGGATTATAGTGTAAAAATAATTTTCTGCAATTGTATATAAAACACATAACTTCATATACAGTATTTGCAGTAATTGCCATAGTTTTATTATTTTTTACATTTATTATATTTTATTTTAATTTCAGCACGTTTTTTATTTTATTTATTTTATGTTATTTTATTTTATTTTTTTACAGTGCAATTTTCACTCAGAAATTGCTAATAAATTTCACAAATAATTAGAAAGAAATGACAGGTTTAATTTAATGTGCTACTGCATTGCTGTTTTTAAAGAAGTCTCATGCTTATCAAGATTGCATTTATTTGATAAAAAAAACAAAAAAAAAAAAACAATAGTACTGCAGAATGTTATTACAATATAAAATAATGTTTTTTACTTTAACGTAATTTAAAATATAATTTATTCCTGTGATGCAAATCTGAATTTTGTCACATGATCCTTCAGAAATCATTCTAAAAAAGAATCACAGCTTTGGAGTGATTTCTGAAGGATCATGTGACACTTAAGACTGGAGTAACAGCTGATGAAAATTCAGATTGCATCACAGGAATAAATTATATTTTAAAGTAGATTAAAATAAAAATCATTATTTTATATTGTAATAACATTTTGCAGTTTTATTGTTTTTTTCTGTATTTTTGATCAAATAAATGCAGTCCTGATAAGCATAAGAGACTTCTTTTAAAAACATTAGAAGTCTTACTGATCCCAAACTATTGAGCGGTAGTGTATATACATATATGTATTAATATATATATAAAAACAAAATAAAACTAAAGCAATTTACTGTATTAATATGAAGTAATTCTTCCTATTGATTTTTTAACAGGTGTTTTACCTGTATTTTTTTTTTCCATTGAGACACTAATTGTATTCTTTAATATTTTTTGAATTAGTTTTTATATTTTCATTTTAATTTTAGCAAAAGTTTTGGCAATTTTGTTGTAATTTTTATAGTTTTTTTTGTTAGCTTTTTTTGAACATCTGTAGTTTTATTCATTTTTATTTCAGTTTTTGTTTTACTTATCAATTTAGACTAAATCGAAATGAAAAATGTTGCCTTGGCCACTAGTTAAAAATGCTTTAGTTCTTAAACATTTTATTTCAAGTAACAAAAATGTTTTTTAACAGTATAAATCTGCTAGTTAATGTCCTTATGAAGGTGATATCCAGCAGGTTTGACTGTATTTGTCATATTGCACACACTCCAGCACAGGTGAGTTTAAGTTAGAACATTCTTCGTTTATGGCTCTTATAGCTTATTGGTTAACTAATCTGATTTCAACACCAGCTGCCGGTTCATTTGACTGGTTAATAAATGAACTGATTATTATTGTTCAATTTACACAATGCATTTTTTTTTTCAAAAGGCTGCGGTGTTGAGAACAGATTTTGTTGCAATTTCAGTTGACTTTTTTGAAAACACCAAAACAAAAAAAAGAAACAATAGAAAGTAGTACAAAAACACATTATAAACAAATGATCTGAATATAATAAACACAGAATACCCTCTACAGTCAAAGACACATGGACTAGATGGGTGACATGATTTCATGTACATCCGTGGTCACCAGCCAGGAACCCTCCCTCATTGAGACCCAGTCGGGGGGGATGATGGGAAATGACATGGGGGTTCGGACTGGGCAGGAGAAGCAGAGACGTTCACGCACCGGCCGAAAATGCAAAGAGCGTCAGGACCAGAGAAAACCGTGCGTCGTATCTGTGTATGCATGCAAATCTATATCCTGTGCAATTCCACTGTATAGCAAATTAGTGCTTGTGAAACTGAAAATGAATTCACAGTGAAGCCAATGAATAAACAATAACTGTGCATAAATGCACTTATTACTCATAAATGCATAAATGACTCCACAGAGGCTGAGTAGAAAAATAAAATATGCAGTTATTGCAAACAGAAGATGTGCACTATTGCTGTAAACCTCTTGTAAATATATGGCTCTAGTGTTTTTGTGTGTGTGTGTGTGTGTGTGTGTGTGTTTCTGAGTTCCTGACGTCTAGCGGATCCGACACCGATGCTGCCTCCCCCCATGAAGGCCAGCGGGTTGTCGGCGTGTGCGTGGACCGAGGCTGATCGAGGGGGATTGTGGGTAAGCGGCAGCCCTGACCTCACGCGACCCCTCGTCAGCCCGGTCTAGGCTCGTTAAGAGCGAGCGCCGTGCAGCCAGAACACAAAGCTGGGCTTCGTAAACGCAGCGTTTCTGGCTGACGGTCGCTGGACGCGGCCGGTGCGTTTGTCCCAACTCACACAGGTGCTCATCGCAGAACGCCAAAATGAAGGTGGAATGACTTTTTTGGGTGGTTTGCATGTTTGTCTGTTCAATGCAAACCAAACATACCATTACAATTTATGAATTCAGGTCTAATTTATTTTCTTGTCTCGTCTCAGCTGTGGTTTGGCGAAAGTGGGCGTTGCATTAGAGCGCATTATGGAAATCGCCTCAGCTTATTTGTGTTTAAATTACTATGCTAATTAATACTAAAGAGCTAATTTACATGCCATTACTTTTCATAAGTCATTCCAATCGCTGCACGAGGATGACACTGTGGCTGCTTCTCGAATTGTAATTTTCTCTGTAAAGGGGAAAGCGCTTTACCAGTTAACAATGCATTAAACAAGGGTTGAAAGGAAACTCATTAAATGCAGATCTGAGGTCTTTAAATTGACAAAAAGTGCAAAAAAGCCACTATTTGTTACTGTGTTGTTTAAGCACCAGCTGCAGTAGAAAGGGTGTGAGGACAAGGTTGCAGTGTTATTATCATAAAACATACAAAATTACTAAAATGTACTCTCTACATAATAATAATAATACTTATAAACTAACAGAAACACAAAGCAAAAATAAACTAAAGTCAAACTGAAAACAGAATTTCAAATAAAAAACTATTCGGTTTTAGTAGTTTAAGCATTTCAACTTATATATATATATATGTGTAAAAATCTCTTTATTACTAGCATAAAACCAAATAATAAATAAATAAATAAAGCCTATAACAAAATTACAAAAACTAAAATTTAAATAAAAAAGGAAAAATATAAAAATTTAAAACCAATTCTCTAATATAAACCTGATTGAGAAATAAATAAATAAAACTGACAAAAATCTACTACAAAATTACTAATGTAAAATTAAAATAAAAGCAAAAAACTGATTTTAAAAAAGGGGGAAAAAAGATTTTAAAAAATCATAAATTACAAAAATTGCTAACTAAAATTAAAATAAAAATGAAAACTATGAAAAAAACCTACTCTCTCTTTATTATAAAACCAACTAAAATATAAATAAATAAAATTGTCAAAAACCTACAACAAAAATGACAAAAACTAACTAAAATTAAAATAAAAAAAAGGAAAAATATAGACATTACACAATTCTCTAATATAAAACCGGCTAAGAAATAAATAAAATTGACAAAAACCTACAAAAAGTTACTAAAACTGAAATTAAAAAGCAAAAAATATAAAAATAAAATCCAAAATTAAAAGCAAAATGAAAACAAAATATAAAACATTTGTTTTTCAGTTAAAATAACTGAACTAAAACTAAAAAAAATAAATTAATTAAATGTACAGACTTTTTTTATAAAAAGAAAAAACAAATAAAACTGACAAAAACATACAAACAATTACTTAAATTACAATAAATATGAAAAATATTTTAAAAACTACTCTCTTTATTACTAATATAAGACCTAATAAATAAATTAATTAATAAAACTGTCAAAAACATACAACAAAATTTCTATAACTTAAATTAAAATAAAAACCAAAAATATATTTAAAAAAATTAAAAACAAAATTAAAACATCTGTTTAGTTGAAATACTCAAACTACTGAAAAAACTGAAAATAACTAAACTAATTAAATATAAGAAAAAATAAGGGGGAAAAATTTAAAAAGAAAAAAAAAACATTCATAAATAAAAAAAATAACAAAAACCTACAACAAAATTACAAAAACTAACTAAAATTAAAATAAAATTGGAAAAATGTAAAAATTAAACAAAAATCTCTAATATAAACTTGAGACTAAGAAATAAATAAAAAAAGCAGAAAATGTAAAAATGAAATCAAAAATAAAAAGCAAAAAGAATATAAAAAATAGCAAAAAAATCATGAATATAAATATAACCTATATACTGTAATAACACTGCAAGGTGGTCACGTTTGTCAGATCATGGGGCGTGTGTATTTCTGCGATTCAGCACCGCGTGTGTGTTAGCGTTGGGCGTTTATGCTTCTCCCAGGGGGCCCCTGGCTGCGTTGTTTCATATCATCTTCATGTTGAACTTGCGCGTTCCTCCGGATCCGCCGGTGGTGGTGGGTCCTTCAGTCTTCCTGAACGAGTACTCCACCGTGAAGTTGTTCTTGCGCTGTCCGCGCCCGCGGCTCCACACGAACAGCAGCAGGAAGCAGAAGAGCACCACGCCCAGGAAGGTGATGCAGCCCATGGCCGTGGACACGAGGATGGTGGTTAAATCCAGCGTGAACTTGAGGAAAACGCGCGTGCTGTTGAGCCCGGTGTCGTTGAAGTCCACCGCGTACAACGAGCGGTTGACGAAGAGCGCCGAATCCACCGGCTGCCCTTTGACGGTCAGCGTGGCGAAGTAGGTGTCGTTGCCGCCCGCGTTGCTGGCGATGCAGATGTACGTGCCGCTGTCCGTGACCTGCGCGTAACGGATCTCCAGCGTCCCGCCGGGGAGAACCGTAATCCTGCCGTTGCTTTTGGAAGTGATCCTTCTCCTCTGCGGCGAAATCCAGATGATGGCCGGAGTCGGTTCTCCTTCGGCGCGGCACAGGAACGACACCGGCTGGCCTTCGTGCGCCGTCACCTGCTGCAGCTTCCGGTTGCGGATCTTCGGCTTCTGGCAGGTGAAGTAGTCGAACAATGCCGAATCGGTGAACATGCTCAACAGGTAACCCTGAACCTCCGGCGGTCCGGCGCACACCGGCATCTTCCCGTCGAAGTTTAAGGTGCGTCTGCGCTGCAGGATCCACAGCAGACGGCAGTCGCAGGACAGCGGGTTCCCGTCCACCCGGAGCGTCTCCAGACTGTTGACCGAGTGGAAGGAGCTCTCCTCCAGCGTCACCAGATCGTTGTTGGACAAATTCAGGACTCGGATTTGACGCAAACCTCCAAGAGCGTGAGGCTCCACGGTGAGCAGGTTGGTGCTGACCATGTGTAGCTCCTTCAGTCTGCAAAACATCGACAGAATCACTATTGTCAGTGCAATTAATGTGGTGAAGCACAGCACAGGGACAGACCAAGTTTATAAACACATAATATGTTGACTAAGGACTGAAAGGTGGAAGAACCAATTGCCTTTTTCACAGAGCCATTGCTTTTGTTTTTCTGTACAGATGCACAAAATACTGTTTTTAGCATCAGTTGCATGCATTTGACTAGCCTGACATATAATTGTTAAAAGTGAAAATAACTAAACTATAACTAAAAAAAATGAAAAATTAAAAACGCATACTTAAAAAATTTAAATCTGAGGAAAAAAAATAAAAAATAAAATTATTTAAAAAAATATTATAAAAGGTCTTTAAATATAATATTTAAATTCAACATGTATAAATATTATAATAGTAATAAAACCAATATAAAAACAGAATATAAAACTTCTTGTTCAGCTGAAACGCTTAAACTACTAAAACTGACAATAAACTAAATAAATTAAATATACAGATTTAAAAAAGGAAAATAAAATAAAAATAAATAAATAAATAAAACACTAACTGAAATTAAAATAAAAATGGAAACATATAAACAACTACTCTATTACTAATATAAAACCAACTAGTAAACAAATTAATAAAACTGACAAAAACCTACAACAAAATTTATATTACTAAAATTGAAATAAAAGCAGAAAATATAAAAATTAAATCAAAAATAAAAAGCAAATAGATTAGATTAGTATTAAGTATTTAGATTAAATACTTCAACTACTAAAACTTTAAAAAAATAATTTAAATATACAGATTTAAAAAAGGAAAAAATAGATACACATTCAGAAATAAATAAATAAAACTGACAAAAACCTAAAAAAAAATTACTAACTAAAATTAAAATAAAAATGAAACTACTCTCTCTTTATTACTATATAAAACCAACTAGTAAATAAATAAACTGACAAAAATTCAACATATAAATATTATAATAGTAATAAAACCAATATAAAAAAAAAAACCCTGACAAAAACTATAAGCCTGACATATAACTGTTAAAACTGAAAATGACTGAAAATAACTAAACTTTAAAATTTAAAGACGCATACTGAAAAGAATTAAAATCAGAGAAAAAAATAAATAAAACAAATATAAAACTATTTTATTCAATTTTTCAGTTCAATATTTATAAATATTATAATACTAATAAAACAATATAAAAAACCCTGACAAAAACTATAAAATTAAATGAAAAATAAAAATCAATATATATAATAATTATATATATTATTGAAAAAAAAAAACTAAACAGACATTTAAAATAATATAAAATAAAATAAATATAAAAATAAAACTAAAAATTTAAAAAAAAATTAAAAACAAGAAAATCAGTAATATTACAAAATTAAACTTAAAATAAAATGAAAAATACTGTGTGTGTGTGTGTGTGTGTGTAATAAAAAATAAATATTTTTAATTAATTAATTAATTAATTAATTAAAAAAATCTTAAGTTAAAAATTAAATACAAAAACAGTAAAACTGACAAAAACAGAGCAACCTTTTCTTACCTGCATTTTTCCTCTTGGTTTCCTAATCTAGTTGCCTAATAAACCCGGCATTGTATATTAGAAGTATTGTTGGCTTTTTGATTATTTGCTTGTTTTTCTTTTGTAAGTCACTTTGGATACAAGCATCTGCTAAATGCCTAAATGTAAATACAGTTTGTTAGCATAACATCTTAAGAAACCTTATTTATTGTGAATCTGACACATTGAAGTTATGTAATCTTTGCAAACTCATTTCCCATTTAAGCAGATGAAGCTTGAATACTTGCATGATTCACAACTAATTTACAGCTCAACCCATTAGATTCACACATTCACATGACATGCAAGTAAACACATAAACTACATGTAAACCGACCTGATGAGGTCTCGAAAGGCCCAGGACTCGAGCGTGGAGATGGGGTTGTAGGAGAGGTTCAGGGCCGTCAGGTAGGCCAGGTTCCTGAAGGAGGCCGAGGGGACGGAGCTGATGTTGGTGTTGGTGATGAAGAGCCAGGACAGATTGAGGCCCTGGAAGCTCAGCGGCGAGATGTACTCCAGGTACGGCCAGCTGTCGATCTCCAGGCCTCTCAGCGCAGACAGTTTGCGGAAGTTCTGGTCCTCGAGGGCGGAGATGCTGAGGTGTCGCAGTCGCAAGGTGACGAGGTTACGCAGGTAAGACAGAGTCTGGCCGGATATGGACGTCAGGTTGCACCTCTCGATGGTCAAATCTTCCAGACCGATCAATCCTGAGAAAGCCTTGTGAGAGATGTAGACCAGGTCATTGTCACCCACCTGGAAAATAAGGACAGTATCGTTATTATAACGGCATTTAATGCTATTTATATACATAGATTTTTATTGCATCATGTTTTGCAATGTCTATATTTGTTGTTGCTCTATACTGTAAAAATAGAGCATGAGCTGGTAATAAAAATATCACGAGCTGGTGTGAGTATATATTAACAAAAAATATATATTTATCTAAAATGTGTAATAATGTAGAATTGCACTGTAAAATAAAAAAATAAATACTAAAAAAATAAATATTTACGTCCTCAATTCTTCATGTTAATTCTTTTATTTTTTACATTTTACATTAAAATTTAATTATTAGCATTTCAGAGATACTATTATAGTTTTTATTACTATTTTGAATTAGTGTTTATTTGTATATTTTCTGTTTTCAGTTTAATTTCAGTTAAAGTTTTACTAATTTAATTTTGTGTTTTTGTCATTTTTAGTAGTTTCTGATTTATTTATTTATTTATTTATTTATTTATTTATTTATTCTTATATGGTTTTTATTCATTTTTATTTCAGCTCAGGGTTATTACAGTTAACTAAAATTAAAAACATTAAAAAAAAAACTTTTTTTTTTGTTACTTCAATAAATGCGAAATATAATGAAGTACAAAATTCAATCAATCAATTAAATCTATTTTAATTGAGATAGTTGCCAAAAGAACATTTCTCATGTTTAGAATGTACTAAAATAACTAAAACGGAAATTATATATATATATATATATATATATATATATATATATATAAAATAGACAAAAAATTTAAATAAAAACAAAAAATATAAACTAATTTTAATTTGTGTTTTTGTCATTTTTAGTAGTTTCCGATTTATCCAATTTATTTGTTTATTTATTCTTATATGGTTTTTATTCATTTTTATTTCAGCTCAGGGTTATTATAATTATGAACTAAAATTAAAACCAAAATAATAATAAATGAATAAATAAATATTTAAAAAAACAGTTGCCAAAACAATATTTCTCATTTTAACAATGTGTATATATATAGACAAAAAACTAATAAAAATGACAAAAGCACAAAACAAACCTTAGAGAACTTAAATAGATAAGTTCAGAAAATAAATAAATCAGAAAATATAAATTAATTTTATTTTGTGTTTTTGTCATTTTTAGTAGTTTCTGTTTTTATATATTTTTATTTCAGCTCAGGGTTATTATTTAGTTAACTAAAATTAAAACAAAAATTAATAAATAAAACATTTTTTTTTTGTTATTTGAAATAAAATAAATAAGTGAAATATAATAAACCATAAAAAACTTAAACCTATTTTAATTCAAACAGTTGCCAAGAGAACATTTCTCATTTTAACAATTAAAATAATATAAAAACAATTACAAAACAAACAACAACAAAAAAAAAAAACGACAAATAAAAAGAATAATAAAAATGACAAAAGAACGAAAAAAACCCTTCAAAAACTTTAAGAAAAATTTAAATAAAAACAAACAAAAAAAAAAAAAGAAAAATGACTACTTTCAGAAATAACACTTTCAATTTTAGTTTTAGTTAATTTAGTACACAAGTTATAACTATATGAAAATAGAAAATGAAAAATCTTTCCCTGGAAAATAGCTGAAATAAAAATAAATGGAAAATAGTTTTTTAAGCTTTATTTTATTTCAGTTAAATACTGAAAATGAATGAGCATGCTTTTAGTTTTTGGGGAACACTGTCCTAGAAAGAAGAAAAGTTGTCTTCCAAGTGACTTAAAGGGACTGACCTCCAAGTTTTTGAGACTGCGCAGATCCTGGAAGGTGTAGTCGAGCAGGATGACGATCTTGTTCTCACTCAGGTCCAGCGTGGTGAGGTTGGCCAGTCGTGCGAAGGCTCCCATGGGCACGAGCTTCAGCTGGTTTCCTCTGAGTCTCAGCGTCCGCAGGGCCTGCAGGCTGGCGAAGGCGTTGGGCTCCAGCGTGCTGATGAGGTTCTCGCTCAGATCCAGTTCCTCCAGACGCGGGTACGGAGCCAGATCTCCCGGAGCCACCCAGCGCAAGCGGTTCCGGCTGAGGTCCAGCAGCCTGGTCTCTGTCGGGATGCCCTCCGGTACGCCGGACAGGCGCTTTCGCTGGCAGGACACGGAGCGGAGCTGCGCCGCGCAGTCACAGCGAGGAGGGCAGCCCGCGCACCGCACGGCCGTCAGGGCCAGAACCAGTCCCAGCCACCCCAGCCGGCCCAGGCCCCATAATGAAGCCATGAGCCTCCCTCCACTTCACTCTACACACCTGACAACCACAGAGAGAGAGAGAGAGATTACTATATATCATATGCACAAATACATCTTTACATAGGTGCAATTTCTAATATACATGATATTGACCTCAAAACTAAGGTTTGAAATTATCGAAATTTTTGACGCCTTTTTGAATTTTTTGATGTCTCTTCTGCCCACCAAGGCTGCACTGATTTAACAATGTGCTAATTATGCTAAAACATGTTAGCAACATGTTAACCATGTTAAAACATACTAACAACATGCCAATTATGTTAAAACATGTTAGCAACATGCTAATCATGATAGAAACATGTTAACAATGTGCTAATCATGTTAAAACATGCTAACAATATTGTTAGCAATATTCTAATCATGTTAGCAACATGCTAATCATGTTTAGAAACATGCTAGCAACATGTTAACATGTCAATCAAAAACATGCCAACATTCTAATGATGTTAGAAAGATGTTAGCAACATGTTAATCATATTAGCTACATGCTAACAACATGCTAAAACATGTTATAAACATGCTAAGATGCTAACAATATGTTAATCATGCTAACAACATGCCAATCATGGTAAAACATGCTAGGAATAATGAAATCATGCTAATAAATGCTAATATGCCACTCATGATAGAAATGTGCTAACGTGCTAATCATGTTAAAACATGCTAACAACATTTTAATGATGTTAGAAAGATGCTACCAACATGCTAATAACATTGTAAAAAAGCTAGCAACATGGCAATCATGCTTAAAACATGCTAACATTCTAATCATGTTAGAAACATGTTAATCATGCCAATCATGCTAAAAACATGTTAATAGCATGGTAAAATACGTTAACAATGTTTTAGTCATATTAGAAATATGCTACCAACATGCTAATCATGCTAACAACATGCTAATCATGTTAAAAATGTAAAAAAAAAAACATGCAAAACATGCTAACAGGTGCTTATCATGATAAAAAGTGTTAACAATATGCTAATCATGATAAAAACATGTTAGCAACATGCTAACATGATGTTAAAAATATGCTACCAACATGATAATCATGCTAACAACATGCTAAAAACAAGCTAGACACAGGCTTAATCATGCTTAAAACATGTTAACATGCTAATCGTGATAAAAACATGCTAACAATGTGCCAATCATGTTAAAACATGCCAGCAACATTCAAATCATGTTAGAAACATGCTAAAACATGCTAAAAAGATGCTAATCATGATAGAAAAATGCTAACAATATGCTAATCATGTTAAAACATGCTAACAACAATTTAATCGTGTTAGAAAGATGCTACCAACATGCTAATAAGATGCTAATCATGATAGAAAAATGCTAACAATATGGTAATCATGCTAAAAACATGTTTTAGTCACATGCTAATCATGCTAAAACACACTAACAACATTCTAATCATGTTAGAAAGATGCTATCAACATTCCAATCATGTTAACAACATCCTAACAACACGCTAATTATGTTAAAAACGTGCTAGCAACATGCTAATCATGTAAAAAACACATTAACAACATGCCAACATTATGTTAATAATGCTAACAACATGTAACACACTAGCAACATGTTTGTTCACAAAGTTTTGTTCATAAAATTTACTCCTCTAGTTGCATAGTACTGTCTAATGCAATGACATTCAGACATTTTTAAAAAGTAGGCCTGAAGTGTCTGAATTATTTCCAGTGATGGTAACCTAAAAACACAGAAACGTTGTTAGCCTCATGTTGTGTTCTGCATATGACATGCTAATTTCTCGGCTCGCTGCACTCGTTCGCTAATCTGATCACGTAATCGCAGCAGGCCGGAGGATGTGCCTGGAAAACCGTCCCTGAAATGCTCGTAAAAACTCTGAGCGTCCGTGAGGCCGAGCGCCGGCCGAATGTAAGTGGATGATTATGCATAACCTCTATTACATAAAAGGGGTTAATATCTGGCGTGCCAGCAGTTTTTCATCTCCACGTAAGAGAAGAACCGACGCCACTGACTGGAAAAGCCAACAGCGCATACTAATACAGTGTTTATCATCCTCACATGTTCTGATAATAGGACAGACTGCTGATGAATTGCACTCGGCTAGTTATATAACACCAATGCCGGGCTGAAAAACGCCACAAGAAGTAAGTGAAGACTCCGCGCCGCTTATCGCCACATCAGACCGATCTCCATCACAACAGAACAGGAGACATGACACATCATGTAGGTGGTGAATTAACTGCAACGACTGAGTCACAGACTAGTATTAACTGAGTCACTCAGAATCCAATACAACACATAAACAACACAGTCTGCAACATATTTCTTGAGTGTGTATTTTCTAGGTCACACAGTGTCTGAGTTTCAGCATTTCACTCACAGGCCTTAAAATCATTTTACCATTTACTTTCTGCTCTTATTCACGATGATTCACTCATATGTTTGTTTTCATAGTTCATCTCTAAAATAACCTTCCTTTTCAGCTGAAATCATCAAAACCTTTTAGTTTTCAAAAATAAGACTCTACTAGCAATTCTAGAATAAAAAGACCTTTTTTCATGATTGCATCTACAGTGCAAAAAATAATAATAATGATAATTTTTGTCTTGTTTTCCAATACAGAAAATTCCTAAAATTTTTACTTGAGCAAAATGATTTTAAGTATTATATCTGATATCTTATTTACCAAAAACTGATCATAACTAAGTGAGTTTATACTTAAAAAAAGGGGGAAAAAAACATCAATGGGGTCAGAAAAATAAACTCACTTTACATAAAAATTGACAGCAAAATGACATTAAATATTTCAAAAAATGTATCAAAATTTGAGTCACAAAAAAGTGAGTTCATGCTTAAAATATATATATATATATATATATATATATAAGAAATAAATATATATATCAATGGGGTTCGAAAAATAAGCTTAATTTGAACATTTTTTCCCTCGTTTTAATCATGAACTTATTTAATCTGTGTATATTTTTTAACTAAGCAAGCCTTAATATTTTAATTTATTTTGCTTCTTAATTAAATGATTATTTGTAATGAAAAACAAGACAAAACAATTTATAAAATCAAGTCTCATCCTATTTCTTTTTCTTGTTGAAAATCATGTTGCATATTAAAAATGTCACTGTTTTATATAAGTAAAATGGATTTTGTTGCGCAGTTATTATAGTTAACTAAAACCATAGAAAAACATTTGTTATATGAAATAAATGTTAATTTAAAAATAAAATATAATAAAAAAGTTTTATTTCAGTTAGTTTTTTTTCAACATTTATCATTTTAATTGTATAATTTTATGAAATAAAAATGAATGGGGGCCCCACACACATCTGCATTAACTACTTAAATTGACAAAAACAAACAACTATAATTAAAATCAAAACAGAAAATGTTGAAATAAAACTTGTAAAAAATATTATTATTTATTCAAAATATTAATAAAAACTATAACAGTATCTCAAAAATGCAAAAAAAAAAATGCTTTTCTTATTTAGATTTTTAGTCTTGTTTCCAGTCAAAATATATAAAAACAACAAAATAAATCTAGACAAGTAAAATTATTATTTATAAATTATAAATTTAGTGAGTTTTTGCTTAGAACAAGCTAAATAATCTGCCAATGGGGTAAGCAAAATAATCTTATTTCAAGCAGAAAACAAGATTATTTAGTTTACCCCGTTGGCAAATTATTTTGCTTGTTTCAAAACTTAATTTTGACTTTATTTGTCCTTCTTGATTTTTTGAATTTTTAGATATTTTGGCTCGAAACAAGACAAAAAATCTAGGTAAGAAAAGTATTTTTTTGCAGTGTGACACTGTTATGTTGTCATGTTGACTTGATGCACAGCTCAGTAATTATCGTTGGTTTATTTAACCCGTTACTCCTAAAGCACTTGTATTAATACTCTAGTGAAGTGATTGATTTTGCTGTAAGTGAGATAAATTCCAGACTGAACAAGGTAAATATATCGTCTGGCTGTAACGGGCAGATTTAATCAGGTTATTTGGTATCAGCAGGAGTGGGTGCTAATAAATTACACGGCTGCTGTTTGTTTTTCTGTTTTTTCCTGCACTGGCGAGCAGTTAAAGGTTGAGTCACCGGGCGTCGAGCCACTGCGCTTGGATATCGGAGTGAGGATTTCAGCCAAGAGCGTCTCATCTTCACGCCGGCCAAAGTCAAACAGTGTGTGGGTCTGGAAGGAGCACAGCAGGTCTTTGAATCGCATTAAACCTCCATCTGATGCACTTGTAGAGGTTACAGGGCGGAGCAGGATATTCCTGTGATGACATAATAGATGTATGCTAACAAAATCATAAATCAAACAATAAAAAAGAAAAAGAAAAACAGTATTTTGAGTGATTGGCTGTTTGGAATGAAATACCGTCTTAGAACTTACAGAATACTACAGAGTATATAGTGTAAAATGTACACTAAAAATGAATTGAGAAAACTCAAAAATGGGACTTTTTATGCAAATACTGTTGTATGAACTTAATTCAAATCTGTGCTTTCAGTGAACATAATACTAATATTTCTTTTTTACTCATGGATCCAAGTTCAATAAATTTGCCTTTGCATCTTTACACAGCTGAGTTACGGCTGCTCTACAGGTGCATCTCAATAAATTAGAATGCTGTGGAAAAGTTAATTTATTTCAGTAATTCTACTCAAATTGTGAACCTCATGTATTAAATAAATTCAATGCACACAGACCGAAGTAGTTTAAGTCTTTGGTTCTTTTAATTGTGATGATTTTGCCTCACATTTAACAAAACCCACCAAATCTCAACAAATTAGAATATGGTGACATGCCAATCAGCTGATCAACTCAAAACACCTGCAAAGGTTTCCTGAGCCTTCAAAATGGTCTCTCAGTTTGGTTCACTAGGCTACACAATCATGGTGAAGACTGCTGATCTGACAGTTGTCCAGAAGACAATCATCGACACCCTTCACAAGGAGGGTAAGACACAAACATTCATTACCAAAGAAGCTGGCTGTTCACAGAGTGCTGCATCCAAGCATGTTAACAGAAAGTTGAGTGGAAGAAAAAGATGCACAACCAACCAAGAGAACCGCAGCCTTGAGAGGCTTGTCGAGCAAAATTGATTCAAGAATTTGGGGGAATTTCATAAGGAATGGACTGAGGCTGGGGTCAAGGCATCAAGAGTCACCGCACACAGACGAGTCAAGGAATTTGGCTACAGTTGTCGTATCCCTCGTGTTAAGCCACTCCTGAATCACAGACAATGTCAGAGGCATCTTACCTGGGCTAAGGTGAAGAAGAAATGGACTGTTGCCCAGTGGTCCAAAGTCCTCTTTTCAGATGAGAACAAGTTTTGTATTTCATTTGGAAACCAAGGTCCTAGAGTCTGGAGGAAGGGTAGAGAAGCTCATAGCCCAAGTTGCTTGAAGTCCAGTGTTAAGTTTCCACAGTCTGTGATGATTTGTGGTACAATGTCATCTGCTGGTGTTGGTCCACTGTGTTTTTTGAAAACCAAAGTCACTGCACCCGTTTACCAAGACATTTTAGAGCACTTCATGCTTCCTTCTGCTGACCAGCTTTTTAAAGATGCTGATTTCATTTTCCAGCAGGATTTGGCACCTGCCCACACTGCCAAAAGCACCAAAAGTTGGTTAAATGACCATGGTGTTGGTGTGCTTGACTGGCCAGTAAACTCACCAGACCTGAACCCCATAGAGAATCTATAGGGTATCATCAAGAGGAAAATGAGAAACAAGAGACCAAAAAATGCAGATGAGCTGAAGGCCAATGTCAAAGAAACCTTGGGCTTCCAAACCACCTCAGCAGTGCCACAGACTGATCACCTCCATGTCAAGCCGAATTGAAGCAGTAATTAAAGCAAAAGGAGCCCCTAACCAAGTATTGAGTACATATACAGTAAATGAACATACTTTCCAGAAGGCCAACAATTCACTAAAAATGTTTTTGTTATTGGTCTTATGAAGTATTCTAATTTGTTGACATAGTGAATTGGTGGGTTTTTGTTAAAGGGGTCATCAGATGCCCATTTTCCACAAGTTGATATGATTCTTTAGGGTCTTAATGAAAAGACTATAATATACTTTGGTTAAAAATTCTCAATGGTTGTGTAAAACAACACCCAAAATCAGCTCTGCAAAAATCATCTCACTCTGGTCGAGGCTGCTTTAAATGCAAATGAGCTCTGTTCGCCCCGCCCCTCTCTTCTCTCTGTGGAGTGACGAGCCTGTTTACTTTAGCCGCCTTTAGTCGCATTTAGCCTCTTTTAGCTGCTAAACTTGCTAACTGGCACTTTATTAGGAAAGGTGATCACAAAGATTCATAAAAAAAACCTTATACTCACTTCTGCTGTAAGTGAAGCTGGATCATGAACGATTTGCGCAAATATAGACGGATATATGTAGATCGGGAGGCGCATTCACTTCACAAACAAACGTAATCTACTGCATCTTCAGCAGCTCAGATGTCTGGAGTAAATGACGACCACTATGTTCATTATTACATCCAGCAACACAACACCTCAGTCGCTCAATCAGAGATATTCTTGTCTAACTTACATCCCTGCTTCGGCATCAAAACAAAAGAGATCGGACTGTTACAGCTGATCTTAGGTAAGACGCACATGTCAGTCAACTATGGTGGGAGTGTCCTCTGTGGGTGTGACTCAACAACGACAGGCATCTGAGAACGGCTCGATTTGAAAAAGGGGATATTATTTTTACAGATTAATTAAAAACCACTGCATGGATTTTTATCATTATAGGGTAGATTTGTACATACACTGACAACACACATTCATGTTCAAACAACATGAAAAAGTGAACTTAGCATCCGATGACCCCTTTAAATGTGAGCCAAAATCATCACGATTAAAGGAACCAAAGACTTAAACTTTTCCACGACATTCTAATTTATTGTGATGCGCCTGCTCAAAATTCAACATAAAGACATGTAAAAGCATGCAAAATTAGTGTAAAAGCCAGACTAAATTGTTGCATTTATACTACCTCTGAACAGACTACCTTAAACAGTCTGTGTAAAGACACATAAATGCCACTTCAGAAGCGCTTCTGTACCACCTTTTTTGTTATGTAACATCAGCTTTGTTTACATTCAATAACTGACAGAAGGATGTGAAACATTAAGCATCATGCATATATAAACAGTAACCACTGATGCATGTATAATTCAATCCAGCTAATATTTGAGAAATCATTTAGGTTATTTTGAACGTCAGCATCCTGATCAAATAAATTTACCAGAGTGAAAATGTTAAAAAGCACTGCTGTCATTACTCACAGTTCATTTGTCACACTGGAACAGAAGGTCAGACTGGCTGCATTGTGGGATGCAATACTGCAGTGCGCTTGATTTTATGCTTTCCACAAGAATTATGCACAAAATCAATGCAGGGTTATAAAGAAATGTCTTTCAAACAAATGCACGCACACACGCGGAGCAGCTGATGGTGCTTTTATCAATGACACATATGCAGATCTCACGCGTGATGTCAGACACGCGTGTGGGAGGACGTGAAGCGCCGGCAGCAAACGCAGCCTTCTGATTTATTGTGTATCAGCGGTCTGATTTATAGAAAGAGCATCAAACTGTGTGTGTAATGCTAATGCCATCATGTTTTAACATTCAGAAATAAAAATGGCCAAACACAAACATGTCAGACAGAGAAAGCAAGGATTTATTTCACTGACATTCAGCACGGGGCGTTTCTATCTGTCCGTCTTGTAATTTATGACCTTTCTTCTAAAAGCCTGGACTAGAGCCGACTCAGCAGGCCTGGAGAACATTACACTGCAGTACTGAACATGAAACACGGCTACAGTCTGGGCTTTTAAAACACACAGATCACATGATGGAAGTGACATGCTAAACTACCAATCCATCTGATGCCTTTCACTTAGCGGACAATAAAACGGGTGAAAAATAGACTAGCATTTATACAGAACATCTTTAGCAACTGCATGGAAACACCCTGACAGCCAACCAGAACTTCCTAGCAACTCCATAGCAACATGTCATCATCAGCAAACACATAGCAAGTTCCAGAATTATTTTACATGCATATTCATTGAAAATAATACATCTATTATTTTCTTGACTTTACATATGGATTATTTGTGCATTTGTAAATATTTGTCACATGCGTATTTTTAAATATTATGAATAACTATCACACCACAGGACTATTTTAAATGCAAAATGGTGAAAACCTGAAACAATTTTGTTTCTACATTCAGACAAAGTTTAACCTAAAAAAAAAAAAAAAAAGTGGAGCGGAGTCCAAGAGTAAAAGCCTGCAAAGATTATTCAAAAATAAAATAAAAATATAAAATAATATAAATAAAATAAAAATTAAATTAAATTAAAAATAAGAATAAAATATATAAAAAAAAAAAAAATTGAAAAGTGAATGGTGGTCCAAGGATAAAGACTGCAATGATTCTTCAAAAATAAAATAAAATAAAATAAAATAAAATAAAATAAAATAAAATAATTTATTAATTTAATTAAAATAATAAACACTTTGTAAAAAAATATTGAAAAAATGAGTTGAGTCCAAAGATAAAGATTGCAAAGATTCTTTAAAAATATGATAAATTAAAATAAAATAAAAGAATAAAAAATAATATGCATTTTTAAAAAATATCAAAAAAGTGAGTGAAGGCCAGGGATAAAGCTTACAAACAAAAATAAATAAAATAAAATAAAATAAAATAAAATAAAATAAAATAAAATAAAATAAAATAAAAATAATTTGCATTTTATTTAATATTAATATTGAAAAAGTGAGTGAAGGCCAAGGATAAAGTTTACAAACATAAATAAAATAATAATAATTTAAAATAAAAAATAAAACAAAATATAAATAAAATTCAATTCATTTCGATAAAAAATAAAAATAATGTACACTTTGGAAAACAATTTTTGAAAAAGTGAGTCCAAGATTGCAAAGATTCTTTAAAAATAAAATAAAATAAAACAATAATAAAAATAAAAATAATTTTAATTAAAAATAAAAATAATATACACTTCAAAAAAAAAAATTATTAAAAAAGTGAGTGAAGGCCAAGGATAAAGTTTACAGCCATAAATAAAATAAAATAAAATACAAATATTGAAAAAAGAGACTGGAGTCAATGATGCTGCAAAGATTCTTTAAAAATACAATAAATAATAACAAAAAGAAAATATAAAATGAAAAACAAATAAAAATAATATTAAAATAAGTTAATAATAAATTAAATATTAAATTAAAAATTAAATTAAAATAATAAAATTATTAAAAATATTATACTAAATAAATATTAGAATAAAAATACAATGAAAGTAAAAAGATTAATATACACACATAATAATAAAACCATAAATGCAAATTCAACTATTTTACTAATGGTATAATTCAGAGTTATAACCTGACAGACAAAATAGTATGAAAATGTGCAATCTTTAATAAAAATGAAGGCTAGCACTTAAAACAATTTTCCTCTACATTCAGATAAAGTTCAACCAAAAATGTTTTCCAAAAAAAAAAAAAAACATTGAGGAAAAAAGTATGTCTGTAATGTGTATAAGGTGAAAACTACCCACATGCACTGCTTCTGACAAGACCAAATTTTTGGAGAAACAGAGGAAAAGCTTTCATGATGATCTTCAGCTATTTTCTGCGAGTGAACCGACAGTCGAGTTCAGCTCATCTCCATCAGGCTGCTGCTCGCTCTGAACCCACATTAAAACATCTCTGGACGTTTGGTGAAACACTCCGATGACTTCAGTTTAGTGAGGTGGGAAAGAGCGTTTGCCAGGGCTGTTTTCTAAACTCCGTTCACGTCCTAAAAATAGAGCGACTGGCACTCGTGGTCTAGATGCAGAAGAGCCGCTGGTGTTTTGGCTGTTTGTCGGAGTCCCACAGCCCCAGCGAACGTGTTTACAAGGATGCAAAAAACACACACGCTTCAGTATGTTAATTAGTCGACTCATTCATGACAAAGCCGTAAGAGCCTCACAACTAATGAATTCACTGCGGCCAACGGGGATGAGTTTCCTACACCGACCTCATTTCATTCATGTTAATAGAGGACATAAAGAGAAACCTGATTTTTATTCAAATATTTGTCCAAACCTTCATTAGATTGAGAAACACTAACTGAATTTTAAATTGGGCTGAAATGGAATTGAATGTTTGCATTGGCTGAGAGGGATTTTCTGGACGTAGAAAAGGACTTTCAATGCGATGTGACGGTCAAATGGTCAGGATGGGTAATGAGTGAAATTATATACTGTACATGTACAATAAGTGAGTGGGGTCCAAGTTTAGTTTTTTTTTCAAAAAAAAAAAAATACATGAAAGATGAAAAATAAAATGAAAAAAAAAGTTAAAAGTTAAATAAAATAGTTAAAAACTATAAAACAAAAAATGCATATAAACTCCAAAACAAATCAAATTAAATTTTATAACAAATAAATTTAATATACTACTATAAATGTAATATATTAATATACAATATAATTCATGTACAGTAATAAAAATAAAATAAAAAAAATACATAAAAGATGAAAAATAAAATGACAAAAATGTTAAAAGTTAAATAAAATAGTTAAAAACTATAAAACAAAAAATGCATAAAAATAAATCTAAAATAAATAAATAAAATGTAATTTTATAACAAATAAATGTAATATATACTAATATAAATGTAATAAATTAATATACAATTTAACTCACGTAAAATAATAAAAATAAAATAAAAAATACATGAAAGATGAAAAATAAAATGAAAAGATGTTAAAAGTTAAATGAAATAGTTAAAAACTATAAAACAAAAAAATGCATAAAAATAAATGCAAAATAAATAACATTTAATTTTATAACAAATAAATGTATTATACTAATACAAATGTAATATATTAAAGTACAATATAATTCATGTAAAATAATAAAAAATAAAATTAAACAATACATGAAAGATATAACATAAACAAATAAAAAATGTATATAACAAATAATACATATACATTAATAATATCACGTAACTTTACATGATGTTATTACAAACAAAAATAATAAAAATCAATGTAAAGCAAAATAAAAAATAAAATATAATTTTTTAAATAAAATTAAACTTATAACAAAAAACAAAAGGAATCATTAACTGACGCTTTATCTCTTTATCTCTTGTGTTTTTCACACAAAGCATCAGATAACTTGAAATATAGGACAGGTAAGATGAACTACTATTGCGATCCACAATACGCTTCATAGAATAACTTCTGTTTTAAATGTCATTAGGGCAAATAAGTGACTGCATTTTATTGTTTTGTTCCTCAAATGCTGATCTAAATGTATTTCTCTTCCTCAGGCCTGTCAAACGCTGCAGCCGGCGGGCGAATCAGTGGAGGAAAGCGTGTCTCGCCGCGAGGCTGTTTCATGCTCTGTGATTTATGAGGAGGGTCAGCGCACTGCCTTCACATCACACGCGGCCCCGGGGCCCGTAACCCACAACCACACACACAGAGACAGAGACAGAGAGAGAGAGAGAGAGAGAGAGAGAGAGAGAGAGAGGATGTGCTATCAGTCTCACTATAAATGGAGCGAGAAACACGAGATGCCAAACAACCAGAAAAAGATTGAGCTGTGAGAACAAACAGCAGTGAAGGTGTTTCTGCTCCAGCACAATAACATACAAAACACGTCAAACTATAAAATGAACATTAGGCCTCTAAAATCTCAGTCAGTATGCTGATAGCAATGCATACAACTGATGTTGTTTATCATTTCCCTTTTATTAACCCCAATTTGCATCATGCTTTAAAAAATATTTAAAAAGTGAGTGGAGTCAAAGGATAAAGATTGTAAAGATTCTTCAAAAATAAAACAAATTAAAAGAAAAGGGGGAAAAAAAGAGGAAAAAAAGGAAAAATAAAATAAATATTGAAAAAGTGAGTGGAGTGAAGGATAACAGCTGCAAAGATTCTTTAAAACAATAAATAATCTACAATAAAAATAAAATAAAAAATAAAAAACAAATCCAAACTTTTTATTTAAAAAATAAATGAATCATAAATTAAACATTAAATTAAAATAAAATAATGAACAAAATTTAAAATAACATAAAATAGTGAATAAATATAAAAAATAAAAAAATAAATATATGCACATAATAATTTAACCATAAATGCTAAAATGTGTAACAGTAAATTCAATAACATCATAATTTAAAATCACCATTAAATAAATATATATATATATATATATATATATATATATATACATACATACACTTTTTTACAATGTACATATGTAATTTAAAAATAATAAAATAAAAAATAATAAAAATAATTGCTGTCTTTTTATAAACTTGTGTCATACTCTTAAAAAAAATGAAAAGAAACAGAAAAATTAAAACATAAAATTAAATAAAAACCTTAAAAATGAAAAACATATAAAAATAATATTTAAAAAATAAATAAATAATAAAATAAACATTAAAATAATATAATTAACAAAAGTAAAATAAAATACTAAATAAATATTAATACTAATAATAAAAATAATAAAATAAAAAAAATATAAAAGTAATTGCTGTGTTTGTAAACAAAAATAATATCAATAATATTGTATTTAAAATAATAACAAAAAACCTAAAAACTTAAAATGTGAAAAAATGCACACACACACACACACACACACACAAAATACAAGCATGAATACAGTCTAAGAGATTAATTATTAAAAATGTCATTTATCATATTGGTGTTGCAGCCCTTTTATAAACTCTGATTTGTGTCATGTTTAATCACCCCTTTAACCATGGTATAAATCACTGTAATGAACAACCTTTAGTGGCGTACTGATTAAAAGGAAGATATAAGCTATTTAATCAAATCACTAAACTCAATATTAGCATACATTACAGCAATTGATTATTTATAAGTCATCAATAAATCAGTCCAGAAGAAAAGCAGATGCCCAGCACAAGTTGACACGAAATAAAATTAACCATTTACTTTAATTCATATTCCAATCTGTATTAAGGAATTCATATTTAATTCAAACTTCAGTTTCCACAAAAATATTGGGCAACACAACTGTTTTCAACATTGCTAATAATCAGAAATGTTTCTTAAGCAGCAAATCAGCATATTAGAATGATTTTTGAAGGATCATGTGACACTGAAGACTGGAGTAATGATACTGAAAATTCAACTTTGATCACAGAAATAAATTATATTTTAAAATATATTAAAATGGAAAATAAATATTTTGAACTATAATAATATTTCACATTTTCTACTGTATTTCTAATCAAATAAATACAGGAAATCAGCATATATTAAAATGATTGCTGAAGGATCATGTGACACTGAAGACTGGAGTAATGATGCTGAAAATTCAGCTTTGCATCACAGGAATAAATTATATTTTAATGTATATTAAAATAGAAAATAAATATTTTAAACTATAATAATATTTCACATTTTTTACTGTATTTTTAATCAAATAAATGCAGAAATCAGCATATTAGAATGATTTTTGAAGGATCATGTGACACTGAAGACTGGAGTAATGATGCTGAAAATTCAGCTTTGATCACAGAAATAAATTACATTTTAACATAGATTCACACAGAAAGCTGTTATTTTAAATTATAATAATATTTCACATTTTTACTGCAATTTCCACCTATCTTTCCGTTAAACATTTCCATCATGTGACGTTTTTCGCAGCTCGTGTCACAGATATCGGAAGTGAGCCTCTCTTTACAAAGCAGTGCATGTTGAGCTGAAGTTACTTTTGCAGCACAAAATGAATGAATAAATAAACGTGCGGTTCAAACGCAGATCTTCTCAAGCGTTCGCTGGGAGGAAGCAAACAGAATCCATAACAACCTAAACACAGTTTTCATGAGACAGGCGTAAACAAACCGCAAACATCACTACTGAGCTTGTACTGTTTTGGGAAATAATTACCATTCAGATCCCATTTCTCCTGCAGGTTTCTGACAAGACCCGGCTCCGTCATGCGGGCAAACGCTCATTTCTGAGGGCACGTAATGGATTGTGACAAGCTCTTCTGTGCTGAGAGGCTGCGTGAGCATCCTGCGCTCCCTAAAGAGACAAACAACCCCTACACACTCAAAGCAGCCCTATGAGCTGCTGTCTACCTAGTGAACGGCTTGACTGTCTACATAGGCAGCATACTATGCACGCTGGAGCTTCTCAAATCACTGATTTGGAAGCAAATGTCAGATAAATCATTTTGCTTGAAATGTATTTACTATTAGCGTTTCTCTTGCATCGTGTTGGATTGATTTTTTTGTCTCAATGCAATGCATTCTGGGACGGAACACTAGCTTATTTACTGCATACTGTGAATGTGTAACTTTGGATTTTAATCAATTTATGTGTACACATTTCTTTTGACAACAACTTTTAATGAATTAATTATTAAATAAACAATCAAAAACTAATTGTATAACATAAATACATTTGTACTTAAATCATTAATCATTGAATAGATATAAAATTACAATGTATCCAGTTGCTAGGTTGCTTGGCAACAGTAAACAGAAACAGTTACATTCTTACCAAGTGGTAAAAAAGTAACTGCAGCAGTTTACGGTTGCCAAGCAACACAGCGATTAGATACACTGTATCCTATTGTATGTTATGTATTCCATTCAGTGTTACAAAGTGTCCACATTAAAGACATTAAATACTAAATTATATGAAATATATACTGTATATTTCTATCTGCAAACAAAAGTGTAAATGTAAAAGAGCCATTACTGTATCTGTACTGTATGAGATAGTTACTGTAAAACTCATAACCTTCGTGGCTTTGCTGTTGTTCAGTCACACGCAGCGTGTGTGTGTGTGTTTACTGAGTATGATGAAATCCAGTCAGCAGGGTCCTGAAAGCAGCTTTGAAGGTGAAAGCAGAAGTTTGGAAAGGCGCTGTAACCTTTCCAGGCTGTGAAGGCAGTCAGGCATACGCTGAGGATCGCGGCGGGACCTCATAAACAATTCACAAACAGCAATAACATCAGCGGAGGAACAGACTGCAGCACCTCAACCCCGCTCCGCTTAACCCCGCCGACCTCAGAGGAGCACGCCTGAGATTAACCACAGCGCCAGGGCTGGAGAGATGAGGAACAGGAATGGCGCGCGCGCGTGTGTGTGTGTGTGTGTATGTGTGTATTTATCAGACAAACCGCTAGAGTCCAGGATCCACAGATAACTCCAACAAAACAACACATGATTCTTCTGCTGTATAGCGGGAATGATTGGTCAAGGGCAAATTAGCATTTAAACCCACGAAAGGTGCTGTTTGTTTAGTTCATGTAGTAAAATACAGAAATCACAATCTGCTCAAAACGATTATAAAACAATTCTTTATTTTTTTTCTTATTAATTACTCAGTTTACCATCTTTGAAAATCATGTTTGCACATTTTTATTCTTAAAAATGTATTGATTATTATTTATAATAATTATAATAATATAATAAATATTTCATAATTTCTTAATTATTATTATCATTTCTTAATAATTAATGTGTTTGCTGAATTTGAATATTTGTATTAAAATTGATTATATAAATGAGAAATATATTTAAATAATTACAAAATAATGAATAAATAATAATTAGTAAAAAAGAATTACACATTGTAAAAATAATCACAAATGCATAACACATTAAAAAATATTTTTCAAAAATATTTACAAATTAATAAACCAATTTTTGATGAGTAATTACAAATAATAAAAAATAAAATCTTGTATTTTTAATAATATAATAATAAAATATTTAATAATTTTTCAAATATAATTACACATTAAAATTAAATTAAAAATTGTTTCTAAAAATAATAAAAAATATAAATAAAAAAATATTTTATATAATTACAAATTAACAATATTTTATTAAATATAATTACACCTTTAAAAAATAACAGCAAATTAAAAAATTAATTAAAAACACAATTTTAAAAATAACTACATTTTAAAAAAAATCTAATATTTATAATAATTAATATTTATATAAATACAATCTTATATAATTACAAATGAATAATAATTCATAAAAATAATCACACTTTAAAAAAAATAATTGAAATTTAATAAATCAATAAATAATATTTAAAAACAGTTCAATTTACCATCTTTAAAAATCACATTTGTACATTTTTGCTAATTTATCATAAAATTATTTTCTGAAACAATTTAAAATAAATATATATTTTTTTAAAACAACTACACATTTTAAATAAGTACAAATTAATAATAAATCAAGAAAATTGTTTTACAAATAATTACAAATAAATAATAGATAAAAATATATATACAATTAATAACCATTTTTGTAACAATTAAAAATAAATAATGTTTTAATAATTTAAAAATGTAAAAAACAATTTAAAAAATAATTACAAATTAAATAATAAAACAATAATTACAAATTATTGTATGCTTAAGGTTTCCTGTATGTTAAGAATGTAGCTTCAAAATACAAGAAACACATAACACAATAAACATAAAGTGCTTTCAGTATCTGAAAATTTTCTCAGCACACTGAGAGATTTTCCCTTTTTTTCTGCATTATTGCTGTTTGATTATTACTGATAATGATGATGACGATGATGATGATGATGATGATGATGTCATAGCCAGCGGCAGCTCTGATAGGCTGTATTCACACTAAAGCACAGATCTGTACTGGTTTTATACATATCAAATAAATATCCGTTATGAAGCAGTGACTAGATTGACTTTATGATCTGCTGCTGAAAAATAGATTTTCTAATATTCTAATATTGTAGTATTGTGATTTCTCCAAAACACCTCACAAGGACTTTAAGACTGAGATCTGCTTCTCTGACCTTGCTCAAGGTGAATATGAATGTGTGTGTGTGTTCACTGAGCAGGTTAGTGCACTTCAAAGGGAACATGATGTCGTTATGGGACCTTACCACGAAAATGAGACTGCAGGGGCAGATTCACACACACACACACACACACACACACACACACACCTTTCCTTGTCCTTGGTTTAGTCAAGCAAACCATATTTCACACATGAACAATGTCATTATCTTTCCATTTTATATCTTTCCATGTCTCTGCTGTCATATTGTGTTCTCATATGCATTAGATGTGGAAAGGAACATCTGACCAAAAAAAATACAGAGAATTAACTCTTCAAATGGTACAGACGCAAACAAACAACAACAAAAAGATATCAAAAACACCCTTAAAAAGAGATCTTTGAAATTTAGTGCAGTAAAGTTTCATACTAGGACTGACTCGGTTTTAAAATGCTGTAGAAAGTTACAAATTTTTCAAAAGCACACACACACACACACACACACACACACACCTGTCCTCGTTCTGGGAATAGCCAAGCAAACCCAATTTCACATCTTTCATGTGGGACTCCTGCACTCGGTTCTGCTCCGTTCTGTTCGTCTGGCTGTTTGTGAACATGTTTGAATGGATTCATTCATTCCCAGTCATTCTGGGCAACACACACACACTGAATTTCTACAATCACTGACACAATGAGCTCTGTCTGTCTGTCTGTCTGTCTGTCTGTCTGTCTGTCTGTCTGTGGGGAATCCATTCAGCTCACATTCACTGAAAACAGATCAACAAATTCATAAACACTGCCCGTCTTCTGTAAACATCCCGCTCGATTAGCAGACAAGGCCCAAATTAGACGACAAATGCAGAAATGAAAACAACATCTTTGCGTCATTCGGGTTGGAATATTTATCAGAATTCAATTCTGGGAATCACGATCACAAAAGCAATTTTTGTGTACATTTGTAAATTTTTTCTGTGTTTGCTGAATTTGAATATCTTATTTTTCTTGCACATTTTTATTAAAATTAATTATATAAATTAGATTTTTTTTTTTTAAATAATTACAAATTAATAATGAATAAGGGTCAAAGATGTTAAGATGTCCACATGTCCTAAAGAAAGTTACAAAAGTGATTTTATGTCCACAGAAACCACATTAAATGTAAGTGTCTACTTTCAAGGTTTCAAAAATGTTTTTTAGAGAATAAAATGTCAAAATTTGGTTGAAATTATGTTACATTGTCAGTCAGTGTAACACAATATTTATTTAAAAAATAAAAAAATAAAAAAATAAAGAACGTGCTTATTCTGACTTGTATGTATTAAAATATATATATATATAAAAATAAGGGAGCATAGTTAATTTTATTGTGTTTTAAATGAGTAAAAAAATTTTACTGACAAAACCTAGGATAGTGGCAAATTTTTAAAATGCAGAATTACAATTTATTAGTATTTGGGGTGAAAGCAATTCGTCTTTTAATATGTCGTAAATTGATTTTTGTTGTAAATATGTCTGACAAGATTGTTACACCGAATGACATTTTAGTGGGTGTCTTCTGTAAATTAGGGAAAAAATGTATGATATTTAAAACAAAAATGCAATTAAATTAAACTGAAAACTTTTTCATATTTTTTTGGAAAAACAACAACAATTTAAAGCAGTATTACAATTGTTTTTATAATTAAACCCTTTTTTGTCTTTGGCCCATGAATAATAATTTGTAAAAATAATTACATATAGTAAAAAAAAAAAAAAAAATCACAAATTAATAAATTGAAAAAATAATTTTCAAAAATAATTACAAAGTACTAAACCAATTTTGATAAGGGATTATAAATAATAAATAAAAATAACAACAAATATTAAAAACATAATGTTTTTTAAATATAATACATAACACATTCAAATTAAATAAAAAAACATTTTAAAAAAATCAAATGTTTTATATAATTACACATTACAATACTATTATTAATTACAATTTTTAAATATAAGTACAAATAAAAATAAATGTTTTTTTAAAATAATTACAAAATATATATATTTTTTTAATTACAAATTAATAAAAAATAAATTTAAATATAATTTGTGACTCTGGACCACAAAATTAATTATGAACCATAAAACTGAGATTTATGAATAAATAAGCTTTCCACTGATGTATGGTTTGTTGGAATAGAACAATATTTGGCCGAGATGCAACTATTGAAAATCTGGAATCTGAGGGTGCAAAAAAATCTAAATATTGAGAAAATCACCTTTAAAGTTGTCCAAATGAAGTTCTTGCAGTGCATATTACTAATCAAAAATTAAGTTTTGATATACTTACGTTAGGAAATTTACAAAATATCTTCATGGAACATGATCTTTACTTAATATCCTAATGATTTTTGGCATAAAAGAAAAATTGATAATTTTGACCCATACAATGTATTTTTGGCTATTGCTGCAAATATACCCGTGATACAGGGTCACATTTCACATTAAAAAAAAATTAGCAAATTGATAAATCAATAAATAATATTTAAAAATAATATTTTCAAAATAATTCCAACTTAGTAATAAATCCAAAATTATTTTTTTGAAATAATTACAAATTAATAATAAATCAAAACAATTCTAGGTTAAGAACTGTTAACTGAGAAAACGAAAAATGACATGCAATAAAGAAAAAGTGCTTTCAGTATTTTTCAGTATCACAGTAAGGGATTTTTCTAAGCTGAACAGATTCATAAACGCTGCCGTCCTCAGCTGACATCCCGCTCGATTAGTGTGCATGTGTGCACCGGACCGAGCCCAAATTAGATGACAAACGCAGAATGTTCCTCAGCAGATTTATGCAATTAGTGTGTGACTATGAGGACGGCGGAGGGAGGTGATGGAGCGTGCCGCTGCAGGACGGCTGATGTTCAGGCATTACAGTCAGATTAGCAGACACTCGCTCAGCTGTCAGCGGGTTTGTAAGAGCTCCTGCACTCTGTCCCACAGCTTTAAAGCGCCGCTTATGGGATTAATTAGCCACATCGCTCGCTAATAAGTGCCATGCAGACGCCGCACAGATCCAGGTGTGACTAACAGGGATCAGAACCACAGACAGACACACAGACCGGGTCTGACGACAGAAGAGATCATGCAACCAGTAGAGATTTTATACAGCAGGACATATATGAGTGTGGACAAGACTGCTTTATTAATTCAAACCTTATTATTATGATTTTGCATGCACATATCAGGATTTAAATAAAAATAGTCATGTAAACATGTATCGACTGCCTAAACACTGTAGACTTGTTTACTGGCATGAGTGAGGTGATGTAAAAAAAAATAAATAAATAAATAAATAAAAAAAGGAAATTGGATGATTTTACACTCTATTTATCAATCTGATTTACAAATTTAGATTAAATATGCGGCTCTCATTAATAGTTAATTATTCTTTATTCATGAACTCATTATAAAAATATATATTTATATACTACTTATATTTATTTTTACACAAATTTAAATGAAATTAAAAAAAAGTATATTAAACCGTTTTCCTGCAGACTACTGTATTTACAGTAAAAATTCTTAAAATTCTTATAAATCAAATCATTCAAAAAAAACTTTACAATTTAACAATAATTGTATAATAATTATAAGAGGACACACATTTAAAAATAAAAAAAAAAAAAAATCAGCAACTGAAATAAAGCTGAAATATACTAATGTAAAATACTGGATGAAAAAATAAAATATAAATAACAAAATAATATTTATATGATAATAGAAATAGAACACAAATATAATAAAAATGTTGCCTTGAAGTACTAAAATTGCTAAAACAAAATTTTATATTGAATAAATAATGTCAAAAGTGCATAACAAAACACTAAAACCTAAGATTAAAACAAAAATGAAAACAGAAAAATAAAGAACAAAAATATAAATATCAGATGGAAAAACGTAAACTTAAAAAACCTGAAATAAAATTAGAAATGTTGGCTTAAAGTACTAAAATTGCTAAAACAAAATTTTAAATACAATACTGAATTAACAGAAAAAAATTATAATAATAATAAATAAATAAATAAATAAATGACAAAAGCGCATAACAAAAAGACTAAAACCTAGGATTAAAACAAAAATGAAAACAGAAAAAAAGCCAATTCAAAATAATACATAAAATATATTATAAAATATATAATATAAATATTAGATGGAAAACTGAAATAAAATTAGAAATGTTGCAATGAAGTACTAAAATTACTAAAACTAAAATGGAAATTTAAAATAAAAATTCTATAAATATTAAATAAATAAATAAATAAATGTCAAAAGTGCATAACAAAACACTAAAACCTAAGATTAAAACAAAAATGAAAACAGAAAAATAAAGAACACAAATATAAATATCAGATGGAAAAACGTGAACTTAAAAAACCTGAAATAAAATTAGAAATGTTGCAATGAAGTACTAAAATTACTAAAACAAAAATTTTAAATACAATATTGAATTAACAGAAAATAAATAAATTAATAAATGACAAAAGCGCATAACAAAAACACTAAAACCTGAGATTAAAACAAAAATGAAAACAGAAAAAAAGCTAATTCAAAACAATATTGATATGATAGTAAAAATAGAACACAAATATAAACTTAAAAAAAAACTGAAATAATATTAGAAATGTTGCCTTGAAGTACTAAAATGACTAAAAATAAAATGGAAATTTAAAATAAAAATTCTATAAATATAAAATAAATAAATAAATAAATAAATAAACAACCAAATAAAAATAAAAAAAGCACATAACAAAAATACTAAAACCTAAAACTAAAATAAAAAAACTCAAATAAAAGCTAATTCAAAATAATGTGTACAATAATAAAAATACAATGTTAATTAAAAATAATCAAAATTCATCAGTGTTGACCTTCCACTCGAACAGTGTTTCCCAAACTGCAGTTGGTGTGTTGATAAAAAGCTAATAATTCATTAAATTACACAAATCTAAATTAAAATAATAATATTTCACTTAAAAAACACTAAATGACACTAATAGTTATAAGCAATTTAACAGGATTTACAGTCCATAACTCACATTTTCTAGTGTCTTGCACCATTATATCATAATGCATACAAAAATGATATGCAGATGAGATTATGCGTAGTATAACCAGCCATTGTAAGCTCCATATATAGTTATTCCATTGAATTATGTGCAGTTTATGCACTTGATGATGAAATCTGTTTTATACTGTACATGAGATCTCTGACCAAATGAGACAAGAAATTGTAAGTACTTAATTCACTGGATTACTAAAATTAAGCATTGACTCATGCTTATTGAATACATAAAGTCTTTTGTTCATTGAGCTGATAGTGACATGAAGTTATCAGTCAGAGCTTCTGGTTTTGCCTGAAAGACGGAGGATATTTCTGAGTCCACAGTCATCAGCGGTCAACAGGACTAAACACAAACCTCCCACAGCAAACACTCCACTGAAATCTCAAAGAGAGAGTTAAACGCGTGCTCACTGTCAAACACAAAACAACACCCACTGGAAAACAAACATAACACCAGCAAACCGGTTCAAACCGCACCAGACAGATACGTAGATGTTATGGATAAACACGAATTCAAAAACACAGGATGAGAATTAGAATTTGTTTTTGACAATAAACATACTCTGTAACACAATGTCACGGATAAACATGAAATCAAAGGAACGCAGCAGCGCTGAGACTGTTTTTCCACAGGAATCTGTCTGTGACAGATGGCCGTTTCTGCCGCCCAGTCTGGAGATGGACAGTGATTGGCAGCTCTCGCGCAGGTTGGGTCGAACACGATCTATTTCTAGACGACGCATCAAGGCGTCTGCCGTGTCACCGCGTTCTCCGTTTGTAGATTGGCATGTGGGAATGAGATGGTAATATCGGCGTGAACCTTGATCTGAGACGCTCCGTCTGACTGATTCACGCAGACGGTCATGTGACGGCTGAGGTCAAAGGTCAGCCGTTTAGAGTGCTGACACCAGTGATGGAGAAAGCACTGCATTTCTTGCACACATCTACTATTGTTTAGTGTTGCTCAAGTCTCTCACGACTGAACGCTCTGAAAACTCCTCCGCTTCTCAGTGACTGCATGACATTTAGTACAGCACATAAACACACAGACACATTTAGAATTATGCAAAAAGAGAAAATAACCTTTTGGATTTAGAAGCTGAATGATTCCTCAAACCGTTCATGACGATGCTATGTGAGGAGACACATAAAAAAAAAATGATGAAAAACTGTTTTCAGCAACTGAAATAAAGTGGAAATAAAATAAAACATAAAAAGGCTGCTAGATGAATAACAAAAAAAAAAAAAAAAAAAAAAAAAAAACTAAACTTGAAGTACTAAAATTACTAAAATTAAAACTGAAATTTAAAATAAAATAAAATCTAATATAAATATTAGATGAAAAAAAAGAAAAAAAAAAGAACTAAAATAGAAATGTTGCCTTGGCAAGTAACTGAAATATATGAGTTTAAGTTGCAGTACTAACATTTTTAAACCTTAACTGAAATATAAAAATTAAAAAAGAAAAATTTAATAAATAGAAAAATTAATTAATTAATTCATGACAAAAGTACATAAAAAAAAAAAAAAAAAAACAACTCAAACCTAAGATTAAAACAAAAATGTAAACAGACAAATAAAAGCTAATTCAAAATAATATTGGTATCACAGTAAAAATAGAAAACAAATATAAATATCAGATGAAAAACTAAAATAAAATTAGAAAAACTAAACTAAAATTAGAAATGTTGCCTTGAAGTACTAAAAAGACTAAAACTGAAATTTTAAATAAAATAAAATAAAATATAAATATTAGATGAAAAATTAAGAAAAAAACACCTTGAACTAAAATAGAAATGTTGCCTTGGCAAGTAACTGAAATAAATTATTATTTAAAATAAAATAATTAATAAACAGAAAGTTACTTAATTAATGATAAAAGTGCATAACATGAACATGCCTTGAAGTACTAAAATTACTCAAACTAAAATTTAAAATAAAATAAAATAAATAGTTCATGAAAAACAAAAAAAAAAAAAAAAAAAGTAATAATCTTAAACTTAAATAGAAATGTTGCCTTGGCAAGTAACTAACATAAATGAGTTTAAGTTGCAGTACTAAAATTGTTAAACCTAACCAAAATATAAAAATGTCAAATAAAATATTTAATAAACAGAAAATCAATGAATTAATTAATGACAAAAGTGCATAACCAAAACGCTAAAACCTAAGATTCAAACAGACAAATAAAAGCTATTTCAAATAATATTGGTATGATAGTAAAAATGGAATACAAATATAAATATCGGATGAAAAAGGAAATAAAATTTCATTTGAAGTACTAAAATTACTAAAACTAAAACTGAAATTTAAAATTAAATATTTTATAAATATAAACAATAAATAAGTAAATGACATAAGCACACACATAACAAAAATATTAAAACCTAAAATTAAATAATAAATAAATAAATAAATAACTTGGGTACTATGATAAAAAAAATAACACAAATGTTGATTAAAAAATAATCAAAATTCATCAGTGATGACCTTCCACTTGAGCAGGGTTTCCCAAACTGCAAAATAAAAAGCTAATAATTCATTAAATTATTAAAATCTAAATTAAATAATATTTCAATTAAAAAAAAAAAATCAAAATTAAACACTTAAAAAGCTAAAATATATTCGATTTTCTTGTTGAGAGAACTGTTAACATGTAAATGCTTTGTTTGAACTTATTAAAATCAGAAACAAGTAAATAAAGTAAATAAAAGTAAAACAATAATATGTGGCGAATCACTTCTAAAGCCCAGGGTAAATATTCAGTAAATATTTTAGGTCAAAAAACATTTAGGAATCCCTGAACTAGTAGATCTGGTGTTGACATGTAAACTAAAGTTAACAGTTGGTCAATAAACGAAGCACGAATCACCATGTGGGCATTTTCAGTGCGTTTGCAGAGTTCACATCTGCATCTTTAAGTATCAGTGCATGACATGCATCTGAATAAACAAAGTTCCTTTATCTCAATATCTCCAGCAACAGATGCCCGAGTCGAAACGGCTCTCATCTACACGCCAGCGACGAGCGGCTCGGATCCTTCATCAGAGCCTGAAGACACGAGCGTCAACGGGGCCCGTGAGAGCAGCAGATGGAGTTTAGAGATACGAGCGTCTGAATCCATCTTCAGCACCGGAGATAAACTCCGATCCGTTATCTGGAGAACGTCCAGCGCACTACAGCTGATGCGCAAAAAGACCATTAGCCTTACAGCGTTTAGCCGGCCGTGCTGTTTGTGCTGAAACCTAATGAAATGCTGTAAACGAGCCCTTGTTTAAATGACGGGGTGGGCAGCAGAAAGCAGCACAAAGACTTCATTAGGCGGCGCGCTGACAGGGCTCATTTATCACTAAAGCAGTTCATTACGAGATGCAAACATGACTTTTAATCAAAATAAATGATTTTAGAATAAATTAAAGAAAAACACCGGCTAATTATTCGCCATATGAAATGGCATGGACATAAATAATGTTTATGCACCAAAGAGAGCCAAAGGCTGTTATGCCACAAAACTTAAGAAAAGATTGGTTTGGATTTACTTTGAAACAACTTTTGATCAGAAATTTATGGAAGCCCGTTTCCGCCACTGGATAAAAAAATAAAACAAGGTAAAAAAGGTCATATAAACTCGTAATTCTTCCTTTTTTTCTCAAAATTGTGAGATGTAAACTCGTAATTGCCAGTTAAAAATCCAGTTTATATCACCTAATTCTGACAAAAAATTAACCTAAATTCATTAAAGCGTATAACAAAAACACTAAAACCTAATATTCAAAGAAAAATAAAAATGGATAAATAAAAGCTATTTTAAAACAGTATTGGTATGATAGTAAACATAACACAAATATAAATGTCAGATGAAAAACTAAAATAAAATTAGAAAAACTAAAATAAAATTAGAAAAACTAAAATAAAATTAGAAATGTTGCCTCGAAGTACTAAAATTACAAAAAGTAAAACTATATATTAGATGAAAAACTAAGAAATAAAAAATCTTGAACTAAAATAGAAATGTTGCCTTGGCAAGTAACTGAAATAAATAAGTTTAAGTTGCAGTACTAAAATGGTTAAACCTAACCAAAATATAAAAATGTACAATAAAATATTTAATAAACAGAAAATTAATTAATTAATGACAAAAGCACATCACAAAAACACTAAAACCTAAGATTCAAAGCAAAATGAAAACGGACAAATAAAAGCTATTTCAAAATAATATTGGTATGATAGTAAAAGTAGAATACAAATATAAATAGTGGATGAAAAACTTCAACATAAAAAAATGAAATAAAATAAGAAATGTTGCCTTAAAGTACTAAAATTACTAAAACTAAAACAGAAATTTAAAATAAAATATTTAATAAATATATAAAAAAAGTAAATGATAAAAGCACATAACCAAAATACTAAAACCTAAAATTGAAATAAAAAAACTGAAAATTGAAAAATAAAAGTTAATTCTAAATAATATTGGGAAAAAATATAAGTATCAGATGAAAAACAAACTTAAAAAAAAATTGAAATAAAATTAGAAATGTTGCCTTGAAGTACTAACATTACTAAAACTGAAACTGAAATTTAAAATAAAATATTTAATAAATACAAAAATAAATTCAGTGACAAAAGCACATAACAAAAATACTAAAACCTAACATTAAAAAAACTGAAAAATAAAAGCTAACTATGATAATATAAACTCATAATTCTCCCTTTTTTTCACAAAATTGTGAGATATACTGTGAGTTAAAAATCCAGTTCTAAGGAGAAAAAGAAAGACTAATATATTCACAGAACTGCAAGTTTATATCACCTAATTCTGAGAAAAAAAATTAATTAACCTAAGTTCATTAACCTAAAAAGGTTATTGCGAGTTTATATCTCATAATTCAGAGAAAAAAAATTCAGAATCACAAGTCTGTATCATGCAATTTGGAGAAAAAAGTCAGAATTGTGAGATAAAAAGTTGTAATAACCTTTTTTAATTTTTTTAATTTTTTTAACTCAGAATTGTGAGACATAAACTCAGAATTATTAGATGCAAACTCAGAATTATGACATGCATACATTTATAATGCACTATACATCAAAGCTTCAAGTAACTGCAAATGTTGAACGTACATTTGTGCATGGACTGATCAAAAAAAATACTTGCAATAAGCTTGCATAACAAAACAATATTTCCCATCATTCTCTGGCTCCATGATGTACTACTAAAATAATAAAATGCAGAGAAAGCATCAATTAATCATCTGTTTGCTTCATTCTGTTGCATTAGCAGTAAAAGACCTCTGAGAAACACTTGAACACACATCATATTATAACTGCAGAGCTTATAAGAACAAACTTCCCCGAGGACTTGAAGGGAGCGAAATTTGCCAGGAGCAACAACCAGCACTGACTAGTAACACATCCATGGCTGAGTTCACACAGCCCGTGTTCAGGACTGACGACTGCATTTAATGACTGATGCAACAGATTTCATGCAGCAGTTTATAATAGTGGATTGAACACTGTCTACGAAGTCGAGCTCCTTTTCAACTCATTTCTAGATTCTGTTTGGTTCGCCACTCTCGTTTTAAGAGTTTACACCTTGCAAATCTGAGTTTATATCTTGCAATTCTAGGTTTAACTCTCATAATTCTAAGTTTACATCACAAATCTGAGTTTATATCTAATAATTCTGAGTTTATTTTGCAGATCTGAGTTTATATCTCACAGTTCTGAGTTTACATTCATAATTCTGAGTTTATTTCACAATTCTGAGTTTATATCTAATAATTCTTAGTTTACTTCCCACAATTCCGGGTTTACATCTAAGAATTCTGTTTATATCGCAAATCTGAGTTTATATCTTGCAATTCTGAGTTTATATCTAATAATTTTGATTTTATTTCTCGCAATTATAAGTTTATATCTCACAATTGAGTTTATTTACAATAATTCTGAGTTCATTTCCTGCAATTCTGAGTTTATATCTAATAATTCTGAGTTTAAATCTAATAGGCCTGAGTTTATATTGCAGATCTGAGTTTATATCTTGAAATTCTGATTTTACATTAGTAATCGCAAATCTGAATTTATATCTTGGAATTCTGAGTTTGTATGTCATAATTCTGAGTTTACATCTAATAATTCTGAGCTTATTTCTTGCAGTTTTTAGATATAAACTCAGAATTGTGAGATATAAACTCAGATCTGCAATATAAACTCAGACTTATTAGATATAAACTCAGAATTATTAGATGTACTTTACATGAATAAGAGTTTATCTGAGATCTGAGTTTATATCTTGAAATTCTGATTTTACACTAGTAATCGCAAATCTGAGTTTATATTTAATAATTCTGAGTTCATTTCCTGCAATTCTGAGTTTGTATGTCAAAATTCTGAGTTTACATCTAATAATTCTGAGTTTATTTCTTGCAGTTCTAGTTTATATCTCGCAACTGAGTTTATATCTTATATCTAATAGTTTATATTGCAAATCTGAGTTTATATCTTGCAATTCTGAGTTTGTATGTCATAATTCTGAGTTTACATCTAATAATTCTGAGTTTATTTCCTGCAATTCTGAGATTGTGTCTAATAATCTGAGTTTATTTCTCACAATTCTAAGTTTATATCTCACAATTGAGTTTATATCTAATAATTCTGAGTTTATTTCCTGCAATTCTGAGTTTATATCTAATAAGTCTGAGTTTATATTGCAGAACTGAGTTTATATCTTGCAATTCTGAATTTGTATCTCATAATTTTAAGTTTGTTTCCCACAATTCTGAGCGTATATCTCGCAATTATAAGTTTATATTGCAAATCTGAGTTTATATCTTGCAATTTTGAGCTTGTATCTCATAAATCTTATTTCCCACAATTCTAAGTTTATATCTCACAATGAGTTTATATCTAATAATTATCACTTTATTCTGAGTTAAAATCTAATATTTCTGAGTTTATATGTTGCAGTTCTGACTTTTTTCACAGAATTGTTTGAAAGTTTACATCTGACTCACAATTCTGAATTTATATCAAAAGTTGCAAATAAATTGCAATTACGTATTTTATTTTTTAAAAATTCAATAATGGTAACAAGCTTCTGTTGAACATTACTGAAACAGTAGTGACAGCCATCCTCTGCTGCTGTGTAAATGTGTAAATGTACTCCATAAAAATCACAGAAATGTATGAAGCTCAAGGCCAAGAACACAACAGACGGGAAACACAATAATGCGATCCATTTGACTGGGTTAACGACGACAGCGCTGCGATTGTCATCGGGCAGCTCTGAGGAAACAACAATGCATCTGCTGAAGCTAATTTACTGCTCAGCACAAAACTCATAAAGAGGAATATGCTGGAAAAGAGATGGGGAGATGGAAAGACGGAAGAGAAAATGAGCAGATCAAGCGAGAGATGGAGAGCAGCGGGATAAGAAACAGAGAGCGTGAAAGATGGAGGAACAGGAATGAACGCATGACCCGCTGTGAGTCCGGCAGAAGAACCGCTCGTCTCTTAATGAAACAATACAAGGTCAGAATCAGCAGGAAAATACATGAAGAGAGAAAGAAATGAAAAAACACTATGGATATGCTGCAGTGCGAGAGTATTAAAGACTGTAGTGCTGTTTTCTGGCTACTCACAAAACCCAGACTGATTAATTACATCAGGCTTCCTAAACTAGGTTTGTGGAACTGAAAAGCTACTGAACCAAAATCATAAAAATGTAAAATCAGAAGAAATGATTCTAAAATAAAAACAATGACAATAACAACAGTGTACTTAAATAATACAAATGTTAATTCATAAAATATATTTACTACAACAGTTTTTATTAATATTTTATTTTTATGCATTCAATTTAATGTTAATTTTAGTTAAAGTTTTTATATTATTAACTATAATTAATTAATTTGTACAAATAATTTTTTCTACATTTTTTGTTAATTTATAAATTTTTATTGATTTTTTTTTTTTTTTTTTTTTAGTTTTAGTTATTTTAGCACATTTTAGTTTAGTTTAACTTAAACTTCAGTTATTAGTTTAAGTTAAACTAAACTAAAACGAGAAATGCTTCATTGGCAAATAACTGCAATAAATAAGTTGTTTTATATTTTATTTCAAGTAATGAAAATATTTTCAACATTTGTTTAGTTAACCAAAGGTACTTGTTCAAACTCCTTTCAAACACACCTGGTTACATAATAACAATTAATAAAATTAATAATAATTAATAATTAAGTACTTTAAAATAAACATTTACTAAAAATGTATTCAAATAAAAAAAGTAAATTAAAATAAACTATTTTAAAACATTAGACACAAAAATTACATTATAAAAACAAAATGAAACTGATCAAAATAAAATGTATTAAGTCAATGTAAAATTAAAATAAATGTTACATAAAACACTAGCTTAAATTAACAACATAAAATTAACAAATTATTTTTAAATAAAACAAAACATAAATTAAGTGATAAAACTACAGTACACTGTAAAATATTTTCTAATCAGTACTTTTGTGATGGTTTACAGTAATAACTAAAAATCCTTAAAATTATAAATGTACTTGAAAATGAAAATTCCATTATTTCACTGTATTATAAATAAAACAAGAAAGAAAAAATACTAAATTCAAGAAACACTCTCTGAAATGTATATTTTTGCAACTTTGTTTCCATTTCGTTTTAAGGAGGCTTAGATATTTTTACTTAAAAACAAAACAAAAAGGACTGAGTAAGAAACAGTTTTTTTCTTTGTACTCTTGTCTAGAACAAAACACTATGATAAAAACACTATAATGTCTATAAACAGCACAGAAGTGTCAAGGTCATGAGTTCAATTCCCATACTGTTCTGGGAAACATCTTCACTGCAAGTCGCCTCGGATGAAAGCACCTGCCAAACGCATCATGTAAATACTGCGCTCGGTTGAAGAAGGTCCTGCTAGTTTACTTCAGCAGCAGCTCAACTGTACGACACGAAACGTTTGCGACTGATTGACTGTGCCGGGCTGAAACGGCAGGGAGTTACACACACTACGATGTAGAGACAGACAGATATTCATGCCTGAATCCGGGTGGAGTTTGCAAACACGCAGCGAGAGGAGACACTCGACAGCGTCAAACTCTCACCACAAAACCACACAGCTGTCGTCAGCGGCCGTGAATCGCTCCACACTTCAGAGTCAAATCCTCCTCCGTCGCCGGATCGCATGAAAGGCCACTTCCTGTCACAGACGACACGTTTACTCCTGACACGACCGTCATACGCATAATGCAGCTGATAGAGAGATCATGTACCAGAAGATCTCCGAAATGACACAGCGATAAAACAAGACGTGCTAATTGTATTTATCAGCTTCTGAATTTTGCATGAGATGACAGAACTGATGCTGTTATGTAATACAAGACTCATTGCTATCAGCCTTGATTTTTAACAACGATGGACTTTTCAGTGGATTCTGTGTGTGTAGAGATTTGAATATTCATTCCTTTTTATACATACAGTGGCAGTCTAAAGTTCGGAATATTTTAGAATTTTTAATGTTTTTGAAAGAAGTCTGTTCTGCTCACCAAGCCAGCATTTATTTGATCAAAACTACAGTAAAAATAGTGAAATATTATTGTAATTTAATACAGCTGTTTTCTGTGTGAATATGTGTTAAAATGTAATTTATTTCTGTGATCAAAGCTGAATTTTCAGCATCATTACTCCAGTCCTTAGTGTCACATGATCCTTTGGAATATTTTTGATTTTTTAATGTTTTAGAAAGAAGTTTCTTCTGCTCACCAAGGCTGCATTTATTTAGTCAAAAATACAGTAAAATAGTGAAATATTATTGTAATTTAAAATGGCAGTTTTCTATTTTTGTTTTCCATCCATCTATATTTTAGATTTTTGATGTTTTAGAAATTTCTTCTGCTCACCAAGGCTGCATTTATTTGATTAAAAAAATATAGTAAAAACTGTGAAATATTCTTACAGTTTAAATCAACTGTTTTCTATGTGAATATTTGTTAAATTGTAATTTATTTCTGTGATCAAAGTTAAATTTTCAGCATCATTACTCCAGTCTTCAGTGCCACATGATGCTTTGGAATATTTTAGTTTTTTTTTTTTTTTTTTAAAGTCTCTTCTGCTCACCAAGCCTGCATTTATTTGATCAAAAATACAGTAAAAACTGTGAAATATTCTTACAGTTTAAATCAGCAGTTTTCTATGTGAATATGTGTTAAAATATAATTGATTTCTGTGATCAAATCTTAATTTTCAGCATCATTACTCCAGTCTTCAGTGTCACATGATCCTTCAGAAATCATTCTAATATGCTGATTTGCTGCTTAAGCAACATTGAAAACAATTGTGCTGCCCACTATTTTTGAGGAAACTGTGATACATTTTATTTTTCAGGATTCACAGATGAATAGAAATTTCAAAAGAACAGCATTTATTTGAAATAGAAACCTTTTGTAACATTATAAATGTAGCAATTTAACACATCTTTACTGGGAACTTTTTTATGGTTCAGATGGAATACAGTTATTTGAAATTGTAGTAATACCTCCGTAAAAAAAAATACTGTAATTTTTGATCAAATGAGTACATACTGATGTGCAATCATTTACTTAATTTGTCACTAATGTGTTTATTCATTCATGTTTATATGCATTTATTACTGTATGTCTATGCATTTGACTTCAAACAGGACTCATTTTTTAGCACTTTAATAAAAAATATGTTAATATTTTGAATTACATTTTATTTTTATGTTGTTGTTTTTAGTTATTTTATATTTTATTAATTTTTAATTATTATTTAAAAAAATAATAATTTTTTAATAATACATATTTTAATAATAATATAAAACTTATTTAATAATTTATTTATTTTTTAAAGTTTAGTTTACTTATTTTTTCACTCTAAGTTAAACTAAAATGAGATATGCTGCCTTGGAAACCAACTGCAATGAATAAGTTGTTTCATATTTCATATTATTTCAAGCAATGAAAATATTTTTAGTTAACAAAAGGTTTTTGTTCAAACTGATCAAACACACACCTGGTTACAGCAGGTACGTGAGCTCAGGATTCACATGCACTCGCACAAATCCCAATTCCATTAGAGTCGGAATAAGTTTGCGATCCTTTCCAATCTCAGAAATCCTTCGCCGCCTCTGGAGGTGACAGACAGAACGGAGCAGCTGCCGTCATGCAAGCGCCGACTTTGTTCTATTATTCAAGGCATATGCATTATACCAATACAGACGCTTCTTCATCAGACCAAATCTAACAGAAGATGCAGGGACTCCCAAAGCTATTTCTTTGAATAAACACTCATAAATATTTAAGCGTGCCGACACTTTAAATAAAGACAGAGTTTGAGTAAATAACGCCGGCGCCTCTTTTAGTCTAATAGAGGCGTCAGACGTGCGACTGAACTGATTGAACTTCACATACCAGCAGAGATGCATGTACACACACGAGTCAGAGAGTAAAATACAGACAGAAAGGACGGAGTTACAGGACAAACTGTGTGTGCAGAGGACACACACTTCTGCATGGATGAACTGTTCGTTTCTAAAACACAATTGAGCTGCATCATGTGCTCGACTGTGCATTAAACCAGTCAAAGACTCACACTCACATCTGCACCGGCCTCACAATAAACTCACATCTGACCATAAACAATATTCCAGATTCAATGCACCTGCATTGAAAAAATGTTGGTGTAGGATTTACTTTGAAACAATTTCACTTCAAAACTGCTAGTAAATTTCACAAAAAAATTATGGAAAGTAATGCATTGAATTAAATGTGAAATTTTGCAGCGGAAAGACTGAAAAAGTTTTTTTATTTTGTAAAACATACTCCAATTATCAATTATAAACAATGTTATTTTAGTATGGCTGAGATATTTTTTAGCTTTTATTAATTTTTTATATTCGTTTTTATTTTATTTTTTTATGTTTGTTCTTTTTTTTCCCCAAAATGCCTTATTTTTTGTCATTTTTATTTAATGTTACACAATAATCTCCAATACAAATTGTCATTGATGTGCTTGTTACATTTATCTGTTTGCACAAATTTATTAATGTATGTCTATGCATTTGATCTGAGGTTTACAATTCTCTTGGGAACAATAATTTTTATATATGTATTGTTACAGTTCATTTTTGGTTAAAAAAAAAAAAAAAAAAAAAAAAAAAAATATTTTGTGTTTCAAAAAAATGTTTTTTTTTTTTTTTTTGAATGACTTTTCCAATTAATTTTTACGTAAATCTTTTATTTTTAAATCCAGTATTTTTCTTTTTTTTTTTTTCTGTTTTCATTTTAGTTATTTTATTACATTATTTTTCCTACATTAAAATAAGAAATATCTGAAATAAGGTCACTTTTTTATATTTTATTGCAGTTAAATTTTATTTTATTTCAAGTAATGGAAGTTTTATATGGTTTGAGTTACTATAAAAACACTAAATAATTTTTAAATGTATTTTTTTTACAGTATATCTGCATCCAATTATTCCAGAGAGCCGATAATCTTTATATTTTTTAGCGTTTTATAACATATTTATCTGCTCTGAACACCACAGAAATCAAAATGTTTAAATGTAACAGGTTAAGTTTTTACAGAGGGATTTGTTCATATATATTTTGCTTGATTTTATACAACATTTTATTCAGAATTGTTTTCTAAGTTTTTTTTTTTTTTTCTCGGAATTATGGAGTGACAAAATGAGATACCCATAGTTCCCTCTGTAAAAAAAATTGACTCTAATATGCAAAAAAAAAAAAATTAAACAAGAATTTTGAAACTGACTTCATCCAGTGTTTAGATTTTTGTACTAGAAATGTATGCAAATTAGCGCACATTTCATTAAATAATGCCTCATTTGCATATTTAAACCTAACATGTAAGAAAACTTGTTATACAAAAAAAAAAGTTTGAAATTATCAATGTAATCATTAAATTTTATTTTACCTTACTCACCCGCAGTATCTCGCCTTAATCATAAAAAATATACAGGAAACATTTTACTCTTTTTTTACTTTTTTTTTTTTTTTTTTTTATATATATTTTATTTGATTTCAGTTAAAGTTTCTTTTATTTTAAGTAATGAACTTTTTTCATGATTTTAGTTTTAGTTAATTATAAACTGATTTATCTTGAAAACACACACACACTGTTTACACTGAAATTGGAAAATAGTTTAATGAGAGGAACAGACTGAAGTGTAAGGAAGGACATGAGAGTGAGTTTATATGTTTGTGTGAACTGTCCCTTTAAGAAAGCATGTTTGTTTTGTAGGTTTGTGAATCTGTATGGCTCGTTCTCCATCTTTAATGTGTCACTCTTCTCTTTCTGAGGGAAACGCCAGGCTGTTCCAGATCCTTCTTTTCCTTCTTCTCTGTGAGTCATGAATTTATGATGGGACTCAAAACCGAGCTCTGATTCGGTGTCTTTGTCCCCTTCACGCATGCCGATGGCTCGCAATGAATAATTCACTGCTTTTTCGCTCAAAATTATGATGATGGAGTCTGTTCGTAGTGCTATTTGAGCTATTTTAACACAAAGAGCGTCACATCTGCCCTCAACAGCGCTCTCTGTGTCTTACTGCGGTCCTTCTCTCTGCATTTACCCTCAAGAAACGAGAGACGCTGCACAGGTGACGAGGACGAGCCGCAGGTGACCGGAGGCCTGAGATCGGTTTAGGTGCCAGCTGAATGTAAAAGTCAAACAATACTGACTGTCTTCATGTTCAACACTACATCTATTGTTAAATGTTTTCTAAAATAAGTTTCTTTTGCTCACCAAGGCTGCATTTATTTGATCAAAAATACAGTAAAAACAGCAATACTGTGAAATAATATTGCAATTTAAAAATCACTGCTTTCCCTGTGAATATACCGCAAAAATGAATTTATAAATGTGATTCAAAGCTTAGTTTTCAGCATCATAACTCCAGTCTTCGGATACGTCTACAGCAGATCTAGACTCCAGACAAACAGGATACAATCACAAAGCTGTAATTAAGCGATAGAGATGTGTGATTGAGCTCATATTTTACTTTTCTCTTGTGCATTTTTGCTGGTTTTAATTTGGCTTTTCATTTTTCTATCAAGTGTGTCATTAGTTTCATGTTCCTTAATTACGTTAGAGTTAGTAAATGATTCATTTCTGTGAATTAGTTCAAACTGTCCTTTTTAATTAATCATTTCAAAATGAATCAAAATAAAAAAAAAATATTTGCAGAAATCTGCTCACCAAGGCTGCATTTGTTTGATCAAAAATACAGTAAAAACTGTACAATTTTGAAATATTATTACAATTTAAAACAGCTGTTTTCTATGTGAATATCTGTTAAAATATAATTTATTTCTGTGATGCAAAGCTGAATTTTCAGCAACATGATCCTTCAGAAATCATTCTAATATGCAGATTTCCTGCATTTACTTGATTAAAAGTACAGTAAAAATGTGAGATATTATTAGAGTTTAAAATATCTATTTTCTATTTGAATATATTTTAAACTGTAATTTATTTCTGTGTTGCAAAGCTGAATTTTCAGCATCATTACTCCAGTCTTCAGTGTCACATGATCCTTCAGAAATCATTCTAATATGCTGATTCGCTGCTCAACAAACATTTCTGAATAACTATCAGTGTTGAAAACAGTTGTGCTATACAATATTTCATTTCCACCATCATACCTTTTATTTTTTAGGATTCACAGATGAACAGAAAGTTAAAAAGAACAGCATTAATTTGAAATAAAAATCTTTCAGAACATTATAAATGTCTTTACTGGCACTTTTGATCAATTTAATGCATCACTCATGAATAAAAGTATAATTATTATTATTATTATTATTATTATTTATTTATTTATTTAGTTAGTTAGTTAGTTAGTTAGTTTTAAAACTTACCCCCAAACTTGTGGGTGGTGGTGTTTAAAAATATAAAAAAATTAAAAAAAATTATATTTATAATATATATAATGATTTCTGAAGGACCATGTGACACTGAAGACTGGAGTAATGATGCTGAAAATTCAGCTTTGCATCACAGAAATAAATTACATTTTAACAGATATTTACATAGAAAACAGCTGTTTTAAATTGTAATAATATTTCAAAATTTTACTGTTTTTACTGTATTTTTGATCAAACAAATGCAGCCTTGGTGAGCAGATTTCTGCAAATATTTTTCATTTCGATTTATTTTGAAATGATTAATTAAAAAGGACAGTTTGAACTCATTCACAGAAATGTATCATTTACTAACTCTAGCGTAATTAAGGAACATGAAACTAATGACACATCTGATAGGAACATGAACAGCCAAATGAAAACCAGCAAAAATGCACAAGAGAAAAGTAAAATATGAACTCAATCACACATCTCTATCGCTTATTACAGCTTTGTGACTGTATCCTGTTTGTCTGGAGTCTAGATCTGCTGTAGATTCAGACGTATGTGTGTGTGTGTGTGTGTGTGTGTATAAGGATGTGTTCTTTCACAGCAGAATGAAGCAGACAGTCGGTCCAGCTGAGTCTGTTTGTCTCTGTTCTCTCCAGCAGCTCATCTCATCTTATAATGTGATCATAAAGATCCACAGACCTCAGTGTCTCTGTCTGAGTTTCTCTGGGCTCGTATGAAAACACAGCCTTACATTCAGTCTTTAAAAGAGATCTTTTCTCTCCAATGTGCATGAAAGAGAAAAATCCTGCAAACTCATTACACTTTAAGGCATATTTCACCTAAAAATCATCCTTTTGTTATTAACACGTTCTTACTTCTTTCCAAACCTGGATGACCTTCTGTCTTCAGCGAAGGTCCATTGAAAGTCAGTGCTGTCTGGAGTGATTTACAGACTAAAACAAATAAATAAATAAATAATGCCGTTATGTTATGTTACGGAATGTTGCAATAAAGAAAACATGCAACATTTATTTATTTTTCATGTAACATTAAAAAAGAAAAAGGAAAAACCATGTGAAATATGCCTTAAAATGAAATACGAAATAAAACATCTTGAAATAAATTGAAGGAGACAATATAAAACAAATCAAAACATCACAAAATAATTGAAAATATAATGAAATGTTGGAATCAATAAATATAAACCTAATAAAAAGTGAGTACAAATAAACTGGATGTGAAATGTATTTATTTATGTGACATAAATGAACTGAATATGACATGATACGCCTTGAAATGAAAACTGTCACTGCCATGAGAGATATGAAGACATGAAAGCATCTGTAGGTCAAACAAACGTCAGAACACAAGTTAAAGAGAAGAAATCGCAAAGAAAAAGATATATAAAAAATGCATTTCATACATAAATGTATTTAAACTTACATTTTATTGTACTCTTTCCAACATTTAATCATATATTATATTATTTCATGACATATGTGTATTTAATTTCATATAAGGAGTATTTCAAGTTATTTCACATCCTGTTTCATGTTGCATGACAAATAAATGTATTTCATGCCTTATTTGTGCTTGCATTTCATTACACTCTTTTATTTTTTATTGCAACATTTTATTAACTTATTGCAACATTTCTTTACATATTGCATGATTGAATTAAATTGAAATTACTCTCATTATATACCCATTGTGATCTGCAGAAGAAAACAAGCCATACACATTTGCAAAAAAGGGTTGAAATCCCTTAAAAAAATGATACTTTATGTCAAAAATATAAAATGCATACTATAATTGAGTCATGTTTAGTAGATCATGGATGAGTTAGTGCCTGAATTAGTGCTCACTGAGTACTGACTGATGTCATAGTGAAGGTGGAAGGCTCCACATGAGCGTATGACAGCAGTGTTTCGCGCGCGCGCAGCACTGGCAGGTAACAGTGTGTCTTGTAGAACATTAGTCTGTATGATGGAGCGGCGCCAGCATCTCTGTGCCAGTCGGCTTTCATTACACCCAACTCTCCTGTTGCCATAGTAATTCACTATATGGCACCTCACCGCCGTCTTTGATGAATCGCTGTCAAAGCGG